>NC_040028.1:17734054-17855082 GCF_000972845.2 Larimichthys crocea | reverse complement strand
AAAGCTGTGGTTCGTCAATAAATTATAATCTTTCACAGAATTTGGAAATAATAATAAAAGCTGCGACGACTCAAAGAAGTCGAAGATCAACTCTGAAGATGAACGAGACCAGGTCGAGACTGAGACAAGACCAAGACTTTGAGGGGTTAAGACCAAGTCGAGACTGAGACAAAACCAAGAGTTTGAGGGGTTAAGACCAAGTCGAGACTGAGACAAGACCAAGAGTTTGAGGGGTTAAGACCAAGTCGAGACTGAGACAAGACCAAGACTTTGAGGGGTTGAGGCCAAGTCGAGACTGAGACAAGACCAAGACTTTGAGGGGTTGAGACCAAGTTGAGACTGAGACAAGACCAAGACTTTCAGGGGTTAAGACCAAGTTGAGACTGAGACAAGACCAAGACCAAGACTTTGAGGCGTTGAGACCAAGTCGAGACTGAGACAACATCAAGACTTTGAGGCAAGACCAAGACTTTGAGGGGTTAAGACCAAGACGAGACTGAGACACGACCAAGACTTTGAGGGGTTAAGACCAAGTTGAGACTGAGGCAAGACCAAGACTTTGAGGGGTTAAGACCAAGTTGAGACTGACAAGACCAAGAACGAGACAAGACCAAGACATTGAGGGGTTAAGACCAAGTTGAGACTGAGACAAGACCAAGACATTGAGGGGTTAAGACCAAGTTGAGACTGAGACCGGACAGTATATAGGCTACTTAGGTAGCAAAAAAACAAAAACTAAGACTGTGTGTGTTGGTGCCTACATTACCCACAGTGCAACTGGACCATTAGTTTAGGTCTTAGATTTATGTGTACCACCATGTTTGTAGTTCGGTTAATCTAAATATCAGCAAAGACGTGGATCATCGGTGGACCTGAACGCTCTTAATCCTGCATAACTTTAACCCTTATATAATGTGAACAGGCGAGTTGTATATAAATTCACCCTCAGTACAGTTGTCATGAACGGGGAAATTAGCTACAGAGACCAAAACTTTTTTTTGTACCAGGCTGTAAACATGTTTATTTCTGCTGTGAAGTTGGACATTTGGACATGGGGACTTATGGAGACTGACTCACTTCTGGAGCCAGCCTCAAGTGGACGTTTGAGGAAGTGCAGTCAACGCAGGTTGCTGTAATGGTAACAACATGAGAGGCGTGTCACAGACCGGACAGGACATGTAAAGACAAAAATGAATTCACAAACATTTTATGTAAAAAGTTTTAATAGAAAAATCTTGATACAAAAAACTTTAATGCAAATATTTGTATTAATACTTAACTGTATAGTGAATATCAAAAGGTTACATCACTTCTCAGGTGTATAGCTGTTCATTTTTTTTAAAGTAGTACCATTCAAACATAATATGAAGATTCGAGGTAAGACTGAAGCACCAGGCGTGTGCTCTTTATATAAACATCCTCTGAGTTTGTTCTGTAGTAAAGGGAGCGGTGGAGTGTATCCACTGAAGTAAACCACATGTACCAATCAGTATTTACTAAGGCCACACGGTGATGTAACTCACTGAAATATGAAATAACCGGACCGCTGGTTTGTCATCTTCAATATTAATATCCAGCTGTACCTCGGACAGTACGCACACGCACTGACCAAACAAGAACAATCACCTTCTCTTGACATACAATAAAAGTGGTTTCTATGACAACACGTACACACAAGTGCAATCAATGACTGTAGCGGATAATCACGGAGCGTCAGGACTGTACCTGTTTCTAATACACCTGTGTGGATCACGCCTGAGTACCTAAACGACCAGGTACGTGTCAACAGATGGAGCTCAGGGCCGGGCAGTCAGTGTGGACCTCCTACGTTCAGGGTGGTGCAGTGGTTAGCACCGTCGCCTCACAGCAAGAAGATGGATCAAACAAAGACGGTACGTACAGACCCTTTCCAAAAAATGAGAATATCATAGAAAAGGGGGCTTCCAGCTCAAAAATCATCTCTTAAGCTGGTGCATCTTCCACTAGACTTTCCATTGATCTGCTTGGACACAGCACTCTGTGAACAGCCTCGTTAGCTCTGAACTTTTGTGGCTTACCCATCCTATGGAGGGTATCAGTGATGGTCTTCTGGCCAGTTGTCAAGTCTGTCAGGTGCTTTGAGTTTAGTAGATGATTAGTGCGCGACATTGCAAAATTTGGGCTGATTTCTTCACAGTATTCAAATTTTTTTGAATTCCTGTTTCCATGGGTTTAATGAGCTGGAAGCCCAAATTATGTAAAAATAAACAAATAATAAATACTTGAAATCATTTGAACTGTGGCCCCTGAATCTATAATCTATGAAAGTTTAACCTTTTTAATGGAATTATGGAAATAAGTAAACTTTTATATGATATATACATTTTTTGGAAAGGGTCTGTAGTGTGTTCCAACTGGGCAATATTCTGGGTACACGAGAAATACCCATATGTACACTAGATTAGTACAATCTGTACCAGAGGGTGGCTGGTTCAAGTCCAGCATGGACCAAAGTTTAAGCACAGGAATCTTTCCCATCCATCCCACACGATGTGACCGCAGCATCAAGCTGAAGGTGTGTGGAGCTACGTGTACGAATAAGACTGATAAAGGTTGATTAAAGCCAACAGAGTGTCCAGCCACTTAGGAATCAATGTCAAACAATCCATTAATCAAGTGACAGATAATTAATGTGCTGTTTTGACAAGTAATAAATCTGTTAAAGTCATTTTGACATGAACTAAACAGCTGATTAGTTTTGATTAAGTCCTGTCGTTACCTAGTTTCAGCTCCTAATGGAGCGTTTTCACAGCATGAAGCAGTCAGGTCAAACAGAGTCAGGGTGCTGCTGTGCTGCATGTCGGCTCGCTGCTCTGACAGTCCAGGAAAGAGGTCCATCGAACCAGGTACAGTACCTGTGCAGTACCTCAGCTGTCTGTACCTGCGTAAAAACATCATTTAGACTTGAAATCTTCTTTTCCTATTGTAATAAAGTGATTTGATAACAGAGTCTGTTTCCTGAATACTGCCCGGCCCTGATGAGGCATGTGTTATTGTAAATTCATACAATAATATATATACACACACGCAACAATCAGATCATTTAGGCTACAGTAGTTAAGGCTTCCTATTTGATTAACCCATACAAAAGCTTGCAAAGACACTGACGGCGTGTCCTTGGTCCGACATAGTGGAATGAATAACCTCTTCCTGTTTTCTAATAATTTCAAGTATGGATCTGCAGAGAGAGATCAGACTTCATGAACTGCACCGCTCGGATACACGTAGCAACGTTACCCCCACACTTCTCTAATAAACTGAGCTCTGCGTTCAGGCGGGTTTCTCCTCCACCTCCTGCTCTTCTTCATCTCTGTCGTCTTTAACGATCCCTTCATCGATACTCTCCAGTCTGAGTCTCTGCCCGTCCAGGTATCTGGGCCTCGGTGCCGCCCTCGTCGTAAACAGTCCCCCCGGCAGAGCCAGGTCCTCCCCAAACAGGGTGAGCTTAGCGTCGCTCTCTATAGCCTTCGCCAGACAGGAGGCGAACGTGTCGAGAGATTTGTGTACCTCTGCCTGGACTTGAACCGAGGAGGTGTTGGTGTTTTCAGCTGAGGAGGAGAAAAAAAAACACTTTATGACCTCACAGATGAGACAAATGTTACACTAAATCTGTGTTTTGTTTTGTAGCCTGGTGACCGCAGAGTCATCCCTAAAAACCCTCCGTGGGTTATTAGGTGAACTCCCTTCCTTCCCTCTAATCTTTTGTGGAGCGAGGAGACGACATATACCTTTGGAATGCTCCACCTGGTCTTCAAAGGTGACCGAGCTCCTCCTCTTCCCGGACGAATTCCCGTGGTGCTGTGGGTGGGAGGAGCCGTCCGTGGAGAAGTTATCCAGCAGCATCACGTCTGTGCCTGCGCGGGAGACAAAAAAAAAAGCTGGTTAACAGAAAGAACTAACTCGCGGGAAAGTCAACGGGGGACACACACAAAAGTGTTGAATAATGAGACGTTTTTTCGCATTGCATGACGTTACTTGCCCTTCATACGCCACCCCGAGCTGAAAACATGAGCTGTGAAACAGGAATGTGAAGTATGACGCAACACGAGTAAAACCATCCGGCAGAATTTTGAAACCTCGTGCCTGAGGTTGAGTAACATCTCCATTTTCAGTTCAACGGTCCAGTTTTTAAGTTGAATGCTGACTGGAGAAAAAGGGGCAACTTATGCTGAAAAAGTTAATTGATAAGTCAATTAACTGATGTATAATCGCCCCAAACTTTGACGAATACATCAAGAAAGATGTCTCAAATATGACTTTACTCTGTTTTATATTTAAGTTTTCATATTTTTGAGTTTTAACAAACAAAAAATATTTTATGTCACCTTTGGTTTCATGATGGCCATTTTACTGTTTTTGATATTTATAAAGAAAAGTTATGTTGACATGAAAATGATCGCTACTGGTCATGAACTCTGATGTATGGAGCAGATTTACAGATTTTATGTTAAGATTTGTGAGCAAACCCAACTACAGCTCGAGTCATTAATCAATTAATTGATCAAGTATCAAGTATTTTGATGAAGTGTATTTTTTTAGGCTAAATTGTCAAATACTCAGTTTTATGTTCTGTTAGAGACAAACATTTCTTTGTCTCGATGGTCTTTGTTGTGCCTGCATTATTACAGTGTGGCTGGTTAAAGGCTCTGATTGCTGCAGCTCTTCTTTTGGATTCAAACGTTTTATTAACTGCAAATTTAAGTTGTTAGAATAGATTTATTGAATCTGAATTCAGTTTATTGTCCAGCTCCGATATCGTGTTCATCCAGCACTTATCCTGACCAGCGAGAGGCGGGTTACACCAACAACCATTCACACTCACACTCACACCTACGAGAGACCCTGATATGATGTGCTGAATGGAAATGATCACACAGAGTAACCTGAGTGCGACACTTACATGAGTCCTGAGTGAAACTGAAGCCAGTGTCTCCTGTGCTGCTTCCTGGGGCCAGCAGATGCCCTCCACCGGCCAACAGGGCTGTCAGGTGTGGGGACATACCCAAGTCTGGAAGAACACAAGCAAGTTCTCGTCATCGGGGAACAAATCTACTGAACACATGACAACATGACGTCAGCGGTCTGCTGCTCTCCCACCTGTGATCCTGTTGGAGATGCTGAAAAGGCGGGACGTCCTCTGCCGCGTGGCGAACGACTCTCTGTAGTAGCGATCTCCAAAGCACATCCCCAACAGCTCCTTCCTCACCGTTTTATTCCACAGACCGTAGATGAGCGGGTGGCACACTGCGCTGCAGAAAGACAGCCAAGCCACCAACGTCTCCAGTCCCTGAGACACGCTCCCCTGTCCCCACAAAGCCTCGGTGCACACCACCCCGACGTACGGCCCCCAGGTCATGAGGAAAGTGCCGATCACGACTAAGATGGTGACAAAGGCCTTGCACTGACTCCCTGCGTACACGAGGCTCCGCCGGCTTCCATTGGACGAAGTTGAGGTGCTCGAGTTTTTGCGTCCGTTCCTCTGAGCTCCGGCGGAGTCGTCCTGGGCCATGATGACCGTCCCACAGTGAACCTTCCGAGCTTTCATACGGGCGACGCGGAAAATGACACCGTAACAGGCCAGCATGACGAAGAAGGGGGGAAGGGTGCACCAGGTTACCCAGAAGGCCGTGTAACTCGGCTCTCTGTGCCAGGACGCGACACACGTCCACTTGAAGCAGTCGAACTCGAAGGAGGACCAGCCGAAGAGAGGAGGCAGACAGCCCACCAGGGAGTGCAACCACACGTAGGCGATGACGACGACCGCCCGGTTTCCTGTGATCTTCATGGGGTAGATCATCGGGTAGAGCACGGCGTAGTACCTGTTGGGGTGAGAGAGGAAGACGGTGAGGAAACTCTGCAGGAAGGAAACTCAGTGCCGGCCTCGAGGGAGTCCTCTGGTCCAAGTAACATCAGATTTGAGTGACCCGGACGTTAATGGCTGCACTTTCCCCGCCTAACAATGCTGTGAAGTGTTTCCTAAAAGCTGCAAACAGAAGAGAAAAGGAGAGGCTGGGCTGGGAGAACAAAAACATGCACTGTAATCAAAAATTCCCAGAGGTGCTGAGGGTAATTAGGAGAGCTGAGAACAGGGAGGACTGTATGCTTCAGAGCCCGTTTACAATACATCCTAATGACTACAAGTTACTGTTACTAATTCCTCAACTGCAACCAACAATCATTTAATTTATTTATTTAGCTTTTAGTTTAAGGTGGAGCCCTGGACGACGCCATCAAAGCTCTTGTCCATCCACCATCTGTAACTGGAGCGTATCCCAGCTGATAGTGGGCGAGCAACTCTTGTTTTAAATTAAAATGACAATTCTCTTTATTAATCCTTATAAATCTTCTTAAATTAAACTGTTTAATGATGTTTTATGGTAAGCAACTTCTTGACAGTGTTGTGTTTTAAATGAGTCACAGGACCAAGACCAAAAGATCTGAACACAAAACATCCAACATAGAAGAAGTATCTAAAATAGTTGTTATAAAATCAGTGAATATCTAAGTCAATAAGCAAAGAGAATAGAGCTACAGTCAGCAGTGACAGTGCGGTTCAGTATGCTGGATTTGCTGCGTCTGTGTATGATTGTGTTTGTTTATCAGTTTCTAATTTCTAAAAACAGAAATTTGCCAGAAATAATCTCGGCCCCGCAGATTAATGTGTCAGTCCACATTTAAAAAGTTACTTTGTCTAACGGCCGTCTAATGCTTGTCACTTGAGCTGGGAAAATCTCCAGAAAAATACCATGACCTGATTATGTGGTTAACCAATCTTATTTACAAAAGCTGCTCACTGGCCTTAAAGGGAAATACACAGAAAAAAGTGTTTCAACGTGAACGTGTTGCTTCCAAAGCCAAAAAAAAACAAAACAAAACAGCAAAATAAAGTAAAAACATTGTTGTAGGAAAGAGACTCATCTAACATTCACTAAAAAATAAAGACAGGATGACTGTTTGTCATCGTTTATTAAATGTTTCTGTGACATCAGCCACAAAAGATGTTAACTGTTGTGGAATAAAGCCATATATTGTGTATTTTGTTGTTCACTGTTGTAATCTGGGTGCTGCTAATCTCATACAATCCGATATAAATGGCCAGCGAGTGGCTGCACTGGAAGTTTAAACAAAGTCTGGTAACAAGGCTGCATTAGTAACTTTTAGACCGCTGCGTTCTCTGCATGGAAACAGTAAACTGAGTTTTAAGTTTGAATTTAGAGCTGCATCAATCGTCTGTGTTAACAGAGGATCAAATGACTTTATGTAATGTGAGATGAACCTACAGAAAAATGCACCCTTCAGCTCATTGTTTCGGCTTTAATCAACCACAGGCAGCTGTTTTCTCTCTGATAAATCAACTGTACCCTGCCTGCTCAGCACCGAACAGCAGATAGACAAAGTTTGCAACTAGCTGGTGAACTCAGCGGAGCATTTATTTAGCAGCTAAACAGCCAAATATTTCCCTCAGCAGCAGGTGGAGAAAGTAACCAGAAACACAACTAAATGCTAATGTTGCTCTTGAACAGTGTCGCTGTATCAACTTTAGAGTGTATTATGTTAATGCATGCTCATTTCCCAGCACCAACCTGTCAATAGCAATAGCTCCGAGTGTGAGCATGCTGGCCGAGCTGATGAGCAGGTATAGCAGGGCGGTGAAGTTGCACCACACCACCCCGAACACCCACTCTCTCTTTGCTGAGCTCACGGCCACGAACGGCAGCACCAGCATGGACAGCAGCAGGTTGGACAGGGTCAGGCTGAACACAAACTTGTTGCTGGGTGTGAGGAGATAAGGCCTGCGGTAAAGAGTCACGACGATCAGCAGGTTCCCCAAGCAGGCGAGAAGTGTGATGGTCACGATGGAGACTGACTCCAGGGCGGCCAGACCCTCGCCATGCCCCACCGCGGTGCAGTTTCTACTGGTGTTCATGGTAAGAGACCAGGGCAGCAGACAGCTGAAGGAATGGCAGGAGACTGTTAGGGGAAA
The DNA here is from genome assembly GCF_000972845.2 of Larimichthys crocea. Lineage (NCBI taxonomy): Eukaryota > Metazoa > Chordata > Actinopteri > Sciaenidae > Larimichthys > Larimichthys crocea. The sequence goes on along the minus strand of NC_040028.1, from coordinate 17,847,059 downwards.
AGAAATGATGTACAAGCATGTTAATAATTAATAATTGAACTAAACAAGTCATCAAATATGTTTGTCTCTAAGCGTCCTGTGACAAACTGGCAGGCTCCAGCCCCACCGTGACCCTGATGAGGATAAGTGGTTACAGAAAATGGACGGATTAGTGAAATATCAGCCAATTAATTTAAGAAGATTTCCGCTCTAGTGCAGTTTAAAGGCCGATTGACAAACATTAACTCAGACTTTGTGTTCACAGTGAGTATAAAGCGAGTTTCAAGCTGCCTGCACAGACTGCAAAACATGCAATGTTGTCACGTACGTACGATTAATTGTGTTAAAACATCCGACTGAAGCCTGTCAATCAATACATGACGTTTAAGCAGTTAAGCAAAGTAACTATTTCACACGTTTAAGGTACTTTAAATATTTACTTCGTACTTTATACTAGAGAGGAAAACACTGCACAACATTCATGCAACTACTGTAGTTACTTTGCAGATGAGCAAACTCAATTAGTAAAGTTACTTTTTCTCTTTTAAATCTTGTTAATGCAATGTAAGTTATAGAGGTAAGTACTGAAGTATTATTCAATACACACCAGAAAACACTGTGTTTTACTCATCTTAACTACTACTAGTTACTAGTTACTTTGCAGATAAAGCATTGCACACACACAAACACATCATATATTTACAAAACATTACACATCTGCACCTAGCAGCATGTAAACACGTCACAATCTATCTAATATATAAGATAACAATGAGAAAACAGGACTTTTACACACTTTAAGTTAAAAGTTTCTGTTAGCAGTGATTATTTACATGTTTTAATGTTAAACTCAAACAGCACTGAGGCTTAAAAGTGTGCAAAAGTCATGTGAAGGTGTCTTTAAAACTACTAACTACTGTAGTTACTTTGCAGATGAGCATACTCAATTAGTAAAGTTACTTTATCTCCTAAATCTTGTAAATGCAACTACCTGTAAGTTATAGAGGTAAGTATTGAAGTATTACTCAGGCTCTTGAGGGACAACGCTGCGTTTTACTCATCTTAACTACTGTAGTTACTTTGCAGATAAGCATTGCACACACACACAAACACATCATATATTTTCAAAACACCATGCATCTGCACCTAGCAGCATGTAAACACGTCAAACAAAGCTCTCACAATAATCATATAAATAAGATAACACTGAGAAAACACACTTTAAGTTAAAAGTTTCTGTTAGCAGTGATTATTTACATGATTTAATGTTAAACTCAAACAGCACTGAGGCTTAAAACGTGTGTAAAAGTCGAGTTTAAGGAAAAATTTAAACTTTAAGCTGTAACCGTCGGTTAAATTTAACTTTAACTTTGTTTTTAGACTTTAAAAGGCAACAAACATCCAAAGTTAGCGGTTTAAATGAAGTTAACGGTTATAAAAAGTGTTAGGTTTAAAATTTAAATGTTAACGGTTATAAAAAGTGTTGGAGGTTTAAATTTTAAATGTTAACGGTTATAAAAAGTGTTAGAGGTTTAAAATTTTAAATGTTAACGGTTATAAAAAGCAGCCGTTGGACAGGATGTAGCACTTAGCAGCGGACGCTAACCGTTAGTTAGCCGAGGTTAGCTCAAACTTTCTCCCCCATTGTGTCCCCCTCTTCCTCCCCCCTTCTCCTCCTCCTCCTCCTCCCCAAACACGGCTATCTTTTATCCCGTCTTTACCTGCTTCGGTTCGGTTCGGCTCTGCTTGTCCACATTGTGTCCTCCTCCTCAAGCGAACCGTCCATCCTCCACTACGCTAAGCGTTTTCTAGCACACGGTGGCTGGAGGCGGCTGAGCCCGGTAAACAGTGACATAGTCGGGGGAGTTTAAAGCTAACGTCTGTCCCTCCACCTCCTCTCGCAGACGGCCAGCTGCGGGCTGCAATGGCGTCCTCCTCCTCCTCCTCCTCCTCCCTCCTCCTCCTCTCACCCTTCAGTGTGGGTGGTCGCCTTGTTTTCACATCGCCATTGTAGCAGCAGCAGCAGCCTTAACGTTATTTCTCTGTAGTTAAGTGACACTGTGCGTTTTATTTCAGTCTACGTGGTAGTTAGTGTGTTTATGTTTACAGAAACTCTGTCAGTGTGTGTGTGTGCAATGACAGGCTGCTGGTGTTTATGAATGAACTATTACGCAGCATCTTTTTTTTTATCCAGGATGGATGGATGGATGGATGGATGGACCACCCACGGAGATCAAAGCTTCCCGCACAAACACGCTGTCTCCCGTTATCCAATCACAGAACCGGGGCGATGCCGAGTCTGTCCATTAGATGGCGCTCTCTGCTCACCAGGGGTGTCCAAAGTATGGCCCGGGGACTTGGTTTGGACTTGGAGATTTGGCTTTTTCGGTTGACCTAATGAAGCATTTGAACCTCTATGGACGTCTCAAAAGAGAAGAGCAAGAGTGAAACATCTATCTATCTATCTATCTATCTATCTATCTATCTATCTATCTATCTATCTATCTATCTATCTATCTATCTATCTATCTATCATTTCTTTGATTAATAAAGTAATCGTTTAATCTATTTAAAGTGAGAAAATAGATAGATAGACAGATAGATATACTTTATTTATCCCAAGCTGGGAAATTATAGTGCAGCAGCAGCATTACACAAAGTGACAAGTGACAACAAAGAATAAAAATATACTATAAAGCAAAATATACATAATAAAATATCAAAAAAGCAATAGTAAATACGATAAAATAAAATATATTGTACAGAGGTATAAACAGCAAGTTGGCAGTGTTGATATGTACAAAGTAGGGAGAAATATGAGGTGACTGTAGATTGTAGATTATGACTTAGCTTTTGTTATACAGTGTAATAGCATGTGGCAGGAAAGATTTCCTGTATCTGTCCCTTCGACTGTTTAACCACAAATGTTGAAAAATGTCAAGCTAATTGCCCCAAATCCAAATCCGCAAATCCACATTAGAGAAGCTGTAAGTGGAACATTTTAAGGATTTCTGCTCTTAAATATCCTAAAAATATATCCATATATTATCTTATAAGTTAACTTTAATGTATGTTTACAGTGTCTCATGCTGCTTCCCTCAGGATCAATAATCTATCTATCTATCTATCTATCTATCTATCTATCTATCTATCTATCTATCTATCTATCTATCTATCTATCATTTCTTTGATTAATAAAGTAATCGTTTAATCTATTTAAAGTGAGAAAATGTTGAAAAATGTCAAACTAATCGCCCAAAATCCAATTTAATGACATAAAACAAAGCAAATCCACATTAGAGAAGCTGTAAGTGGAACATTTTAAGGATTTCTGCTCCAAAATATCCTAAAAATATATCCTTATATTATCTTATAGGTTAACTTTAATGTATGTTTATATGTGTTATCTATCTATCTATCTATCTATCTATCTATCTATCTATCATTTCTTTGATTAATAAAGTAATCGTTTAATCTATTTAAAGTGAGAAAATGTTGAAAAATGTCAAACTAATCGCCCAAAATCCAATTTAATGACATAAAACAAAGCAAATCCACATTAGAGAAGCTGGAAGTGGAACATTTTAAGGATTTCTGCTCTTAAATATACTAAAAATATATCCTTATCTTATAAGTTAACTTTAACGTATGTTTACAGTGTCTCATGCTGCTTTCCTCAGGATCAATAATCTATCTATCTGTCTAAAGTTTTTCCTTGCCACAATCACCAAGTGCTTGCTCATGGTGGGCAATTGCTGGGTCTCTATAAATATTAAAATAATAAAGACAACTGTCTAGACTTGCTCTGTATGGAAAGTGTCCTGAGAAAACCTCTGTTCTGATTTGGTGCTATCTAAATAAAACCGAATACTACAAAACTTTACTCACTTAGTACAGTTAATGGACATTACAGACATGAAGACATGTAAAAGGAACATCTGTATACATTCAAAGGAGTTATAGGAGTTCACTTGCTTTAAGACATTAAAGGCAGTAAAGCTGGATTTATAGTCGTGTATTAAGGAGCACAGAGATTGTGAACGATGTGCGTTTCCGCAAAATGTAACTACACGTTGGTGTTGCATTTGCGTTTTCTCGTTCAAATTTCTGCTTTTTAGATGTTGTTGTGAAATAAAGACATTAAACAAGATGAAGCAAACTTTTATTTTTTAGTAACGCCTCTAACATTTCCGCTGTAAACCACAAATAAATCCTCTCGATCACAGTAAACAAAGAAACATTAAAAGAGATGAACAGATGACTTTGGATATTAATGGTTGAACAGAAACAGTCAAAGACAAAAACTGCATCCACTGCTCTGAATTTAACACTGCAGTTACTTTGGTATCTTGTGATGTTAATGCTATCTGACTTCTATGTGTCATGACGCACAAGTAAAAGTCCTGAAATCAAAACTTGAGCATGGGGATCTTCGGAGAGTAGTCAGTCAGAAGAGAAACCATCAGACCCTGAAAAATAATCAGACAGACAGTTGTAAGGTTCAAATGAAACCCACACTACGTTAAATAAAAGTGTTTCATCAGGTTACTCACCATGATTGTCCACTTTCTGTTCTCCGCCTCGGGGAAGACGAGGGAGCGGGATGAGTAGAATACGTGGTCATCTACCTCTTCCAGTTTCCGGGGGAGACAATGCAGGAAGGTCCAGTCTGGTTTGGCCACACTTCCTGTCTGTAGTGGACCAAAACATGGAGTTAAGGGGTAATGTAATCAAGCGTAATCATTTTTATGGAACTCATCTGTTTAAAAATTATATTTATGGCTTCTCTCAAAATATATATAGATACTTTGCTCTTTTGCCCAGGGACAGTACATGTACATACCTGCCAGGCATAAAGAAACATTTTTATAGATTTTCATAAAATAATTATCACCTATACAATCATCTACTGCAAGATTTCTATTTATAGCTTTCTGAGTTATATGCCATATGAAGTCTGTAATTAGTGTGAGGGTTGTTTACCATACAAACAATTTGAAGAATGTTAAATTCTTCTGTGTTGTGTACAGCAGGGGCATGTTTGAGAGAGAAACTGACTGGCTTACTGTCAGGGAGTGTCACCAGCTAGACAAAAAATAACCGCAAAGTTCTCTAAAAGCAACCGACATGTTCGGGTGACCCCCTCACAAATCTGTGATTGTACCTCTTCATAATTATTATTTACCTGCATTGTAATCTGGTAACCTTTAAAGTCTTTGAGCCTCTTTTTCTTCTCCTCCTCCTGTCCCATGCTGACCCAGGTGTCGGTGACCAAAACATTGCTGCCGTGAGCGGCCTCCATCGGGTCAGAGGTCAGCACGAGCTGGGTCCCATGCTGAGACAAAATGCATCGTTATGAATGAATAAGAAGTCCTTTGACAAGAGTTTTGTTTACAATAGTGACACCTAGAGTAGAGCTCACCTCTTTGGAGAGTCTCTGTGCCTCCTGGATAACACTGCTTTCTGGCTCATACCCCTGCAAAGATACAGTTAACCACAGGTTTTTATTTTCCAAGCATCTCTCCCTGCAAACTACAAAACAAAAATACACCATAAAGAAGAGGGCTTCACTGAAAAAGACCACAGAAAATAAGGCAAACCTTTGGTGTAGCGATTTTAAGATGAACTCCCAGTTTGGCTGCAGTCATCATGAAGGAGTGGAGGACATTGTTACCATCTCCAATCCAACTCACTGTTAGTCCATTAAGGGACCCATAATGCTCCTAGAGTAGAGTAGTCATTTAGAAAACACGATTATTATCATTCAGTGGATGAAAACTGTCTGTATATTGAGCGGTTTGCAGTACCTGTAAGGTGAGGAAGTCAGCCAGAATCTGGATTGGGTGGTAGAGGTCAGACAGGCCGTTAATGATGGGGATGGAGGCCTCCTTATCCAGCTCCTCCAGCGTGGAGTGGCTGTACACTCGTGCCAGGACGATATCACAGAGTCCTGAGAGAACCCTGCGGTGGGAGTTTAGAGATTACAGAGGGGAGCCACAGGGGGATCATATACTGACCCACAAACACTCACACATCTATCTATGTATGCCCTAAACTGCCAATTTTGATGTGTGCTGTAGGTAGTGTAAATATTGTTGCATAGGAATGACATAGGAATGAACAGCTGGAGGAAAATTAGGATGGGGGAAGCCACACAGTATAAAATATGAATAAAAGACCTAATTGTCACTACACGACCTACTTCCAACAACGACTCACTGACGCTATATTATAATAATCATAAGACTCACCTGGCTGTGTCTGTGGAGCTCTCGTTCACTCCCAGGTGGATGTCCTGAGAGGTGAGGAAACAGGGGTGTCCGCCCAGCAAAGCAAAACCTGAAATTATGATATTAAAAACGAGCAAAATAAGCTCAGAGCCTCGTGTGATTGTTAAAGAGAGGCAGCACAGGGGGGGGAAAGAGACTGTTTTTGTTCCAGGGATGCGGTGAAAGTCGCCTTTCAGCAAATCTTTTGTGTATATTAACAATGATTCCCACACCGCTGAACACACCGATGAACTGTATCAGCTCAACTGACAGTATGAAATTAGTCTAAATCTGACGCTTGCAATGAAATGTGTTATTAATGGGGATGTTGGACTGAAGCACCTGTTTCTGTGGACATTCTTGTTCTGGTGCTCCTCTTCTCAAATATCATAGCAATGGACTTTCCTTGCAGAAGAGGAAGATACTGAAATAGAAATGACAGTGAGCTTCCTTACACTCAAACACGCATGCAATCTGCACTTAACAGTGTGTTGTCTACCTGTTTCTCATGTTTGATCCGTTGTTTCAGATCCCCTGACACCCACAGCAGCCTCTTGATCTCCTCTGAGCTGAAGTCCTTCAGGGTGAGGAAGCTGCGACCTTTTAAATCCACTGAACCGAGGGAAGCAGCTCCGGTGCTGTCAACAAAAAAACATCATGCATGTGTTATTCTTTGTAATAACTATATTAAATTAAATAAAGTCACGTGGCTTACCTGAACCCTCGCTGGCGACTGCCGTGAAGAGTCTTTAAACATTTGAAAAGGGCGTTATTCACAGATAACAGTTTAGCGGACATCGCAGCTGGAAGCGTGGATTCAGTGGAAGTGTAATGTACAGCGATTGTTTCATCAACTTTATTTCATTGCCTGTCCCACATGACATGCAGCCGAAGCTACAACCAACCCGGTAAGGCGCTGCAGCGTGGCCGGGGCTGACATCACCGCAGCGGGCGTGGCTTCCTCCGGTACACCCGTAGAGTTTACACCATGCTGATAATTATTTATAGAAGAAAGACAACACGTTATTGTATTACTTGTTATCCACATTATGTCGTAGAAGTGAGCCGTTTATCCGTAATGTCATGATGAAACGTTAGGCGGGTGTTTCGGATTAACAAGCGACCGTGTTAACTGGAGATCGTATGTGGGTGTCGTAGTTACGACAGCTGTAGAAACAGGAAGATAATTTATAACTGACCTAGTGAATGTATCTTTATTTTTTTATTATTATTATTATTTTTTACATTTACCTTACAATGGCGCATTCGGTTGTCGGTCACCAGTTAACACGGTCGCTCTTTCAATCGAAACACCGGTGACTCCCCTCTGTGCTAAAACTCCTTGTTTGGCCCCAGACAAACATTTTATGATACCAAACAGATAGAAAACATCTCAGGGATCTGGAAATGTTTGTGTTTTAAAATATATTCTGTTGATCCCAGCTTCAAATACTTTTCACAGTATACAGATGGGACTAGTTTGTGTAACCAGAGTCAGTTTAGTATGCAGGGCGTACATATCACAGGAAATGGTGAAACAAGGCCTGCCATGAAATGCACCCCACCTGCATAATTTTGTTCCTTTTTACCTTTAACAGCATACATTTGGTGCCAATTTATGTATGAGTTTGATAGGTATTTTATTTTATAAAGCAGCAATAAAATATTTAATATCTTAAAAACAGTATTTGATGGAGAACATGTCCTTTAATGGTGAGAAACACACAGAGGTTATGACTTGTCTATCACATTATATTTTCATTATAGGTGATATTCTGTTGTTTCGACCTATATGAGTAGCTTATATACAGTTAACCAAGTTAAAAGCACATGCTTTTGAACCTATGAATTGCAAGAAAAGCTGGGATTATATTAAGCCTTGTGAAAGCCAAGTCACATACATTCAACTTGCTCAGAAAAATCTATTTAATTCATTTTGTAATTAAGGCTGGGGTATATTTCCACAGAACATACAAAAAGGTGTTGTTTTGTGTTCGCTATCATCCGATTGTATGTTAAAATTGTATATTAAAACCGTAAAGTAGCATTTTCCCCTGCGTTTATTTGCGATATTAAGGCGAATTGCTTCACTTTCCAAACAACTGAGTGGTTTGCATTTCACAACAAGGGTGTTTAATATAACACAACACCGGCTCTTTTAAGTAACCCATGGGCGGCGGCTCTGGTACGTTAGCCGTTGAGTGATAGTAGAAAAAGAAGCAGCATTTCTATGCATTTTATAGTTTTTATAGGTATTTCTATCTGCTTTGTGTAGCATAGTGTTTGTACAAGCAAGTTAGTGCATTAATTTATTGATATTAGAAAATGTAATTTTTTACTTTTAAATACTTCAGCACAAAGGCTGTATTGAATATATACATGATATGTGCACACATATAAATCAAAAATCAAAACAGCGCTAAATTTGGCTGAATTATGAAATGAAGAGCCGTTTGGGAGCCGAAAGAGCCGGATCTTCTTGGTGAGTCAAATGATCTGACTCCCTAAAAAGAACCGAACTTCCCATCACTATAACCTGACAGCCGGCCGAGCACCGTCACCACAAGGTGAGGCTGAGGAGCTGTCAGGCGGGGCCAGGAGTGAAGATGACGGGACAGAAAGAGGTGGATATACCCGGTAAGAGTACTTTCTATAACAACAAGGCTTTATGAACAGTAGTTATACTTAATAACGGTTTGCACACATTATGTGTGCGTGTGGTAAACCTGTTGCTATTTCTGTCAGGCTGCTACTTAAAGGTGACAGCAGGTTGGGTCAGGATTTAGCCGGTGTTAAATTAGAGAAGAGTAAATTAGTGTTGCCTTTAAGTCCCATCACATCACATCAAGATGAGTTACTTGTTATTTGTCATCAGAAACAGGAGCCGTCTTCACATTTGGAAGGAGCTGCTTTGCTGATAATGTGCCTGGTAAATTCTGGTTGAAGAATGATCAGCCAGTGCAGGTTTCCTGTGGAGGAGAGCACACTGCTGTCATCACAGGTGCACACAGTCTGTCCACATTTGAAACTATAAATATGTGTTGTTTAATTAAACATACGTCATCTGATTGATGATTGTTCTTACTGTATGTCTGCAGAAAATGGCAGGCTGCTCATGTTTGGCGTTAATGCTTGGGGTCAACTGGGACATGGCTTTAAGCCTGCTGTCTGCAAACCTGCCTCTGTGAAAGGTGAGTTATTTTACAAAAGAGCTGCAACTCATGATCATCTTTATTATGGATGAGACCGGTCAAGACCCCAGCTGCAGGTATATCTCTATCATCACTGTAAAACTTCCAGTAGTTAGTAGTAGTATTTTAAATCTGTGGTACTGTTAATCACTCTCACCCCTCTCTGCATCCCCTTCACATGCATTCAAAGAAAGTGAATAATGGCTGTCAGGGAGGAGATACCCAACTAATCTTCTGTAATGAAATATGATTGCAGAAAAGCAGTGTCCAAAAGAAATGCTGCACACAAAAACAGCTACTTACTTACTTTAATTTATTGATTTATATAGCACCTTTATAGGTGCTTAAATAGAAGTGATCCGCCTGAGGATCTAAGCCTGTGAACTGGCTCGTACGGGGTTAACATGCTGGCAATATAGTTAGAGGGCAGACCAGGAAGGGGCTTTAAATGTGTTCATTAAATTCTAGTTGGTGGCATGAGAGTGATTGTTTTTTTGTTGATACTGGAGAGGAGTAAATTGCAGTAGTAGTTTCGAGGTCAGACTGTGGGAGCATGGCTTTGATTCTGGATTCTTAGTTGGAAGTTTATTGATTTTCGGGTGGAGGCTGAGGTCTGAATCGATCCGTATACCTAGGTTTCTAACAGAGGGCTATATATTAGCGGACAACAGACCAAGGGTATTTTTTCTTGGTCTCAACCCCTCAAAGTCTTGGTCTCGATACACTCTGGTCTTGATCATGCCTTAGTCTTGGTCTAGGTGGTCTTGACACTGGCGAAATAATCCATTATTTTGAGTGTTTTGATGTAATGTTCAGTAGCTGTAACGTCTGTGTGTTTGTGTGTTTCCCTTCCAGCCTTAAAGTCTGAGAAGGTGAAGCTTGTGGCTTGTGGAAAAGATCACACAATTGTCTGCACATGTAAGATGATGAACAAATCATTTGATATAGTGCCCGGTATGTGTTGTTCCTGCTGTGTTTAATTCAGGTTTTGTGTATTTTTTTCAGGGCGGGGGAGTGTGTACGGCGCCGGCAGTAACCAGGTAGGGCAGCTCGGTTTGGGCCACTGCAACAACACGACGTCCTTTCACCTGCTGCGTCCTTTCTGTGACCACGCACCAATCAAAACTCTTTCTGCAGGATGCAACACCTCAGCTGCCTTAACGGGTACGAACAGTTCGTTAGTCTAGACGCTTCGGCCAAAACTGTACATACTCATAATCGCGTGTGATGTTTGATTTGTGGTTTGTGTGTGTTGGTAGAGGACGGGAGGCTGTTCATGTGGGGAGACAACTCGGTGGGTCAGATTGGTTTGGGCTACGAGGAGATTGCAGCAGAACCCACAGAGGTGAATGTCGGGGAAGCAGTGATGTGGGTCTCCTGTGGGTACCACCACTCAGCATTCGTCACAGGTACAACACAGTCCGACCGAACACAGCACAGCGAGTTCAACTTCATGTTATCGTGCTGAGAATGCTTTGTTTTAGTGGACGGAGATCTCTACACGTTCGGTGAGAGTGCAAATGGAAGGCTCGGTCTCCAGGTGGAGCAGCTGGCCAATCACAGGGTCCCTCAGCGGGTGGAGGAGATTCTGGGTCGTGTCACTCAGGTGTCCTGTGGAGGGGAGCACACGGTGGCACTCACAGGTGAGTTAACAGTAGAAAGCAGATCAACCATCAACTCTCCATCACTGATGCACCACACACAACTGCAGAGTCGTCTGAGAATGTCTGCAGATGACAGGACTCACACCAAAATGTACCGAAAGTATTAAAAGTACAAGTAGTCATCATGCAAAACAACCTTTTTATTGAATTTGCATCACCTACCTTTAACATGTAAGTAGCATTTTAATGATTGTAACTATTTTATATGGAGTTCAGTGAGAAAACAGACAATTAGAGAGACAATTTCAGCCTGTCTCTGATAGAAAGCAAGTTCAAGAGCTCAGAATAAAGACAGAATAAAGCATCACTGCTTCAGAATCAAGGAAAATATCACCTTATTGTAGAAAATGTATTAAACTTGTTGACTTCTATTAAAACAGGTTCGAATTTTCTCACTGCAATGGCCAATCTTTAGCAAAATAATAATTTAGGTCTCATTAACTTCAAAGTAACTCATGCAGTAAGGTAACTGTAGTGGAGTAAACTTTCTTTCTTAAAGCACTTTCCATCACTGCTGTTAATCAAAGTAGTCTGTTTCCTCGTGTGTGTGTTTTGCTGTGTCAGAGGACAGCGTGTACACGTTCGGCAGGGGTCAGCACGGTCAGCTGGGCCACGGTACATTTCTGTTTGAAGTCGATTTGCCAAAACCACTGGAGCTCCCCTGTAACCGTGACATCAAGCATATCGCCTGTGGAGCGAGCCACACCGCTGTGATCACAAGTAAGCAATCGTTTCAAGTCATTATGATAAAAAAAAAAAAATAGCACCACATGTTAACCTTGGTGTGTTTTCAATTATCTGAATGAAATGTTAATTTCCATCGCACAGGAGTCACAGATCGACTGTTTTCTCTCTGCACAAGGCTGCTGAGTTAGTTGCAGTAATGTCTGCGGGTCGGGATGTTTGTCTTCCTCCTCCACAGACAGCGGGCTCCTCTACACATTTGGTGACGGTCGTCATGGAAAACTTGGCTTAGGAGAGGAGAACTTCATCAACCAGTTCAGCCCGACACTCTGCACGCGTTTTCTCAAGTACAGTGTTCAACTAGTAAGTGAATGTGATGAAGTTAAAGGTTGGTCGTGTCTCCCCCCAGCTCCACCTGTGGCTTAAAACACAGCACCACCTCCCAAATGTTATATCCTGAATGGGCAGATTGTTTTCTCACATTCAGGTGTCCTGCGGTGGTAACCACATGGTGTTACTGGCTGTGCCCAGACCACCAGAGAACCTCGAGGTGTTTCCAGAGACGGATGTCACAATCACAGAGACTTATTTCGAGTCAAGTCGCACAGAAATTCTCCTGCTGGACACTTCGATTGATCCCAATCTACTCGTCCCACTGTCGGCCCTCTCTGCTCGAGCCCGCCACAGAGAAAAAGTAAGACCCTTTACCTTGGTATTTATTTTCCAGGTTCTTACAAGACTTCTAAAACTAAATGCTCCTTAATTTTAACCATTAACAGCTCTGGATGTCAGCAGGTCATATGATCATAACATCCTTCCAGATGTTTTGTAGAACCCTTCCCGTAGAAACATTTAACACAAACATCTGGAACATTAGCAGACACATGACAAAGCCTGACAGGAGTTATATATATTCTCATTGATACTGAAGTAATTTAAACTTTGTCTGTGTTTGTGCTTTAAACCAAGTGTCACTCCAATCTGTCTCATAGGTGTCTTCTTGTCTTAGTCCTAGGAGTTAGATTCTTTGTGATACTAAAAGTTTTTAACTTTGAACTGTAATCACTGTCTAACTCCAGTAGGGAGCAGTGTTACACTAGTTTGTAGCTCCGCTGCAGTGCCACTCTCTAACTGGTTGGGGGCGCTCCATAGATGTGGGTCAGACCTCATACTCTGTAATGTTTTTGTTATTTCCCCTCTCGTCTTTCAGGGGACCTCTGTGGAGCTGTTTGGGGAGACGTTTCAGAACCTCCCACGTCTAAATTCTGGCTTCCTCAACACCTCCTTACAAACATCCAGGAATATCCAAACCCCTAAAACACCTTCAAAGGACATTAGTACACCTTCATCGACCCCCAAATCACAATCAGAAGCAACCCCGAGCCCACCACTCTCGCCGAGACCTCCGTCCAAATCCCCTCAGATTCTAGTGTTATCCTCCAAGCCTTCGAGCCGACGTTCCCGATCATCAAACACCTTTCAGAATGAATCCAAATCCAAAGAGTTGCCTTCACCCTTACTGTCACCAAAGTCTGTAACTACACGTAACCCTTACATCCCAGTATCTCCTAAAAAGACTGCAAAGAAACAAACCTATAGAGTGGCAAAAAAGGCCTTAATTGAAAAACTCTCAGCTCCTCTGCCACCTAAAGAGCCCTGTAGCCCCGACAGACCGCCCAGTCATATTTCCAATAAACATCCCAGTGAGGACGAGCATCCTGCTTCACCACAAACAGGTATTTTCAGCCTGTAATTTGAACAACTGGCTGGAAAGTCGGTTCCAGTGCAGTGCTGAGTTTTATCGTGCAAATCCATGAAAATAGAGCAGCGGACGCTCCACTGTACAGCTGTACAACCTTGTCACTGTCTGCTTCTTTTCAGAGGGAGAAACCTTTCCAAGACAGATTGTCATAGAAGATGTGGAGGAGGATGTCTCTGAGAGAGAAGACGACTCTGGCTTTTTGCCAAACACGGTGAGAGGAGTGATTTTTAATGGCTCCTTGTCGGATGGTTTTCTGATAGACTCTTGGAGTTGTGAAATACAATATATTGTCCACAGAGTCATAAACATAGAGTCAGCTGAATGCTATTTTCCTCTTTAGGCTTCTTGGTTGTGGTCTAGATTATGTGCACTCCAGGGCAGGAAGCAGCAACGTTGAACACTCACTGACTTTTCCAGGAAATGTGCATAGCTCAGCATACATACCGTATGTGCGTATGTGCCTGTGGAGACATTTTCCACTTGGTGTAACACTGAGGTGAATTTAAGTATTTTGGGCTCAATTTTTCACATTCACTTGCTTTTTTTTCCTCCTGAAGAATGTGTGCAATGGATCTCCTCAAAGTAGATTCACTGCTGCCAAATACACAAATGTGTTTGTGCTCCAGCCTCCAATACACAAACACACACACACTGACACACACACATACAATGCTTTGGGAAAAGTTGGCAGGAATCTTGCCACATCTCATCAGTGTTTCCACAGCCAGTGATGAAGCAAGCCGTGAAGGAGTCTCCTGCGTTGTTGTGTGTCATAGTGTAACATGTGGTGCTCAGTAAACCGTTCCTGTTCGAGTCTGTACATTCATGTGCAGCGCTGCAAGAAGGATTCAGAGATTTACTTGAAGAGCCCCATTGTGTGACTTTTCTACCGTAAAATAAAATTAAATCATTTTGACGCGACGTTGATGTGAAATCAGGTGAATGGTGTCTGCTTCTGCTCTATGTAACTTTGTGCTCGGGGTACAATCACCAACGAGAAGTATGTGACACTTTACAACAGGAGTAAAGTCACATCAACTATTTTCTGTGACTTTCTTGTGAGTTACAGAGTTTTCTGATGGACAGTGAAGTAAACTGCAGCTGCAAACCTGTCCAGACTGTGAGCTCAGAGCACCGGGGAAGTGTTAGTGTTTGTACCACAGGGACCATCGAAAAGAGGAGGTCTTCAGGCAAATGCTGACAGGGAGTGGAGCCGGTGTCGTGCCAGACCTGGAGCTGGGCAAGTGGCCAATGTAACTCGGCTCAGCAGCCTCTTCAGACATAATGACAGAGGTGAAAAGACTAAAGTTCAAAATCTGTGGCCGCCGTTATGTTGGTAGTCCTGCCTCTTCAGCCTGCTGGCTAATCTAACATCATCTGTCAATCAAAGCGTCCACGCTCTTATTCCTGCATAACTTTAAGCCTTAATATAATGTGAACAGGTGAGTTGTATATAAATTCACCCTCAGTACAGTTGTCATGAACGGGGAAATTAGCTACAGAGACCAAAACTGTTTTTTGTACCAGGCTGTAAACATGTTTATTTCTGCTGTGAAGTTGGACATTTGAACCTGGGGACTTATGGAGACTGACTCAAGTGGACGTTTGAGGAACTGCAGTTTAGACTGACTCAGAATCGAGTACAGTTCAACAGTGGAGTAGAAGTACAAAGTATGAAATATTTAAGTAAAGTACAAGTACCTCAGTATTGTACTTAAGTACAGTACTTGAGTGTCCTTGTTCATGTGCATGCTTTAATGTGATACGATAGATACGATGATGCGTGAAATAAATCAATTTGATTTCGTGAAGCTGCGTCTGGACTGCGATTAAACGAGGCCGGGTTGTTTTTTGTTTTTTTTACATCACACCTCAATGACCTCCAATTAACCACCGTCTGTTTATCTGCGGTGCAGATGGCGCAGAGGAAAAATAAAGACTTTTCTCTCAACCATGACCACGGTTCTCTTTACCTCCCACCCACATCTGTATTTCAACCCGATGACAGACTTGTTGATGAGTTACGTGAGCCCACCATGCACATATGTCCTGCGATATTCTCCGTTTTCCATATGTGATGTTTCTTTAATGTAAATTATACTGTACAACATCATACCATGTACAAATATAGATGGTAATGATTATGATCTAAATATACTCTATATGTACTTTCTTTCTATGTGTTTGCTGCCAATGTACTTTACTGTAATTATATTCAAGAGATTATAAATGACATCTACGCCAACAAAAACAACTACAAAACCAATCCTGATATCCTGATTCTCTTCTGGTAAAATGTAATTTGTTGTGTTATCACACCGTGTTATTGAACACAAAACCACTTCCTCCGACGAGAGATGACATGAATTTGGCAGTAAAACACACATAAAACATCGAATGCCAAAACTGCATGTGCAGTCACGTTGATTGCAGGTCTGCTGCTGCGCCTTGTACAGCTCTGCACAGAACCGCCGGGCTGATGACCTGCTTTATTTTTACATCTGACTAAATCGCTGTTTTCTCTGTGATTTATTACAGGAGAAGAAGAAGGGCCGAGCTCTCAGAAGAACTACAGAAGAGGCAGAGGCGTTTGCCGGACCGCTCCGGTCCATTGGGAAGGCCTTACCCACAGAGCTCCTCAAAGGATCTTTGAAGGAAGAAGCGTCTCAACTGAAGAGCGCAAAAAGTTTTAAAAACCCTAAAGTCACATCCAAGGGCAAAGAGAACACTACCGAGCAGTCCTCTAAGATCAAACGCCAAGAAGACGAACAAGCTCGAAAGGAATCCTCCTTTATTAAATCACCAAAACGTGAGAAGAGCAAACAATCAGAGTCGATGCCAAAGACTCCTCAATCTGTCCGGAAGACACAGAGACTGACTGAAGTGAAGGAAAATGCCAGGAGAAGTGGAAATCTGAAAAAAGGTGATATAAACCAAGAGGACATGAAAGCCGGCACCTTAAAGAAAACAATGAGAGAGACAGATAAACCATCAGCTCTGGAAGAAGATACAGAAACCACTGACGTCAAACCCGTCGGGGTGAAGACAAAGCGAGTCAAATCCACTCCAACACAAGATTTGCACAAGCTTAAATATGCACAGAGAAAAGGTCAAAGTAAAGCACTGGGTGTAAAATCACCACCGGTGAAAAAACCAACACCTGCCCCGACGCCTGATATTAAGAAAGCCTTAAGCGTGAAAGGTGCGAAAGATAAAGGGAAGCAGCAAAAGGTAAAATCCACACCGGTTCAAAATCAAAGTAAACGGGCAGAAAACAGTAAAAGCAAAGCAGAAGTTGTGGAAAATGAGTCAAACTTTGCAAAGAACGCAGCTCAAAAAGTGAAAGGTAGAAGTGCAGATAAGCAGAAGATGCCTAATGTCGACAGCTCTGACAAGAAGAAGTCAAAAGAACCTAAACCGAAGGCAGAAACGAGGCCAGAGGGAGGAGAAGGAGTGGAAGTCAGAGTTAAAGCTGATGGAGACTCTAAAGAAATGAAGGCCAAGCCGAGGAGCAAGCAGGCTGAAGCTTCCAGCCCGCTGTTATCACAGCAGGACACACCTATTGAAGTGTTATATAACCCCATTTCCTCACAAAGTCCCAAGAGAACAGAGGTGGTTTCTGTCAGCGGTGCCAAATCACTGCAAGAGTCTGAATCTGAGGGCCCGACTGAGAAAAAATCAAACCTCGGGGAAGTTTTCAGCACGGCAGCCTCTCTTCTTCCTGCTGTCGGGTTAGCAGGGGCAGCTATGGCGGTCCTTAGTGAACCAGTGATGAGCTTTGGGGGTTTCCAGTCTGACAGTGACACCGTTACCTCGACTCCAAATAAAACCAGTCAAGTGAAGCAGTTCACAAAGCAGAGCGCAATTATGCAGCCTTCCTTTTCCTCGACGCTGTCACATTTTTCTTCAACGGAAGCTTCGAATCCACCAGAGGGGAGAGAAGATGTGGAGCCCAGCGTCCCATCAGAGTCAGGGAAAGCAGAGGAAGAGAGCAAAGATACCGCCGATGATGGGTCACAGGTGAAAAGTGACATGTCCGAGCAGATTGGGAGCGAAAACATCTCACAGACAGAGATGAAGAACAGTGACTCACACCCAGAAACTTCTCAGCAAGAAGATGCTGGAGAAGACGAGAAAACCGACAAGCCATCTGAAGAGGACGAGGATAACGAGGGAGATGAAACAGACGCCGAGGATGAAGAGGGAGCGAGTGGAAGCAATGTGGGAGAAGAAGAAGAGGAGGAGAAGGGAAGTGAAAGTAGTGATGACATAGAAGAGGAAAAAGAGAGTGTTTCTGCAGAGGATGAGGAAGAGGGTGAGGAAGAAACAGGCGCCTCCAGCAGCGAGGAGGAAGATGAGGGAAGCGAGAAGAGTGACGTTACAGAGGCTGAAGAGGAGGAAGGAGAGAGCAGCGAGGAAACAGCTGAAGGAGGGAGTGACTCAGAGGTACGAGACACTGCAGAGGAAGAGGAGAGTGAAAGTGAAGAGTCCAGTGAAGAAGAAAGTGAGGATGAAGATGACAGTGATGAAGAATCAGGGAGTACAGGCAGCAAGAGCAAAGAGGAGGAAGAAGAGGAGGAGGAGGAAGAGGAGAAAACCGAGAGCAGTGACACTATAGAGTCTGATTCTGAAGAAAATGAGGTCGACGCAGAGGAAGAAGGTGAAGAAGAGTCCACTGAGAGTGAGGATGAGGAGAGAGACTCTGAAGAAGATGAAGAATCGGATGAGAGTGACGAACAGGACGAAGCAAGTGTTGATGAGGAAGAAGAGGCCGACGAAGAAGAGGAAGATAAAGACGAAGAGAGCGATAAAGACAATGAGGGGGAGGAAGAAGAGGGTGAGGAAGAATCATCTAGAGATGAGGAGGAAGCTGAGGACGACACTGCAGAGGAGGAAGAGAGCAAGGAGGAGGAGGAGGAGGCCGACGAAGAGGAGGAAGATAAAGATGAAGAGAGCGATAAAGAAAATGAGGAGGAGGAAGAAGAGGGTGAGGAAGAATCATCTAGAGATGAGGAGGAAGCTGAGGACGACACTGCAGAGGAGGAAGAAGAGAGCAAGGAGGAGGAAGAAGAAAGTAAGGAGGATGAGGAGGAAGAAGGGAGTAGGGAGGAGGAAGAAGAGAGTAAGGAGGATGAGGAGGAAGAAGGAAGTAAGGATGATGAGGAGGAAGAAGGGAGTAGGGAGGAGGAAGAAGAGAGTAAGGAGGAAGCTGAGAATGGAGAAGAGGGTGAGGAGGAGGAAGGAGAAGATGAAGAGAGTAAAGGTGAGGAGGAGGAGAAGGAGGAAAGAATAGAGAGAAAATATCAAAATATTGACACTCGTAAAAAGGTGATGGTAGAGAGCGATGAGGAGGAGGAGGAGGAGGAGGAGGAGGAAGGTGAAGAAGAAGAAGAAGAGGGAGATGAGGAAGAAGAGCATAAACAAACTGTGGGAAAGAAAAGTAACAATTCTGAGGCAGGTGAGGGTGAAGAGGGCGAGGAAGAGGCTAATGAAGAAGAGGAAGAGGAGGAGAGTGAGGAAAAAGGAATTGTCAAACATAGTGCAGAGCAAACCGAAGAGGAAGATGAGAAAGAGGAGGAGGAGGAGGAAGAAGGAGATGAAGAGGAAGAAGAGGAGGAGGAGGAAAGGGTAAAACCAACAAAAACAAAACAAAGGGACACACAGAAGTTTCCTCCTGAAGTTTCTCCCTCAGGCAGAAAAGACAAACAACAGAAAGAAACACCGAAACCGGCGCCGAGGACGAAGGCGAGGGCTGCGGGGGAGAAGAACCCGGACGACTCTCAGCAGTTCTGGAACGACGTCCTGCCACAGTACCTCGACCTGCAATGAAGCCGTCACATAGTGTGAAACTGAAAGGACACAGAGTCAGCACCAACAGTAATCAGCTGCCAAACTGTCATGCAGTAAGACTGTGAGTCACACTCAACCTCAAGTGTCAGCTAGAAAACCAAATCCCATTAAAAGACCAAAACCAGCAGTGCATCAGTCTGTCGCAGTATTTTACAACTTCCCGACCCTGAATGTGTCTCTCAGCACCGAGCACATTTATTCTGAACTCATTAACTTTTTTAAAACGTGTCATTTGTTTTATAAAAGACTCACAAAACTTGACTCGAGCCATAAAGTTTGAATTTGTTGGGGACTATTTTTAGTCATGGATTAATACACGTCTGGTGTGGAGTGTTGTATGTCGGACTGTATTAAAAATGAACTGCAGTTTCTTTCTGTTAAGTTTTATTAGGTAGATTCAGCTAACAGCACAGTGCATCAGACATTTGATAAGTCTGAGTTAGAGGGGACAAACAACGTCGAAACACACTAGACTTCATTTTTAAATGAACAAATATCTCCTCCATTTTTTGGCCTTTTTCTAATGTATGAATATTTCTTCAGTCTCAGTCTTTCCATCTCGTGGATCTCACTTATGTGTTTTAGCATTTTATCGTTCCATCTTTGGGACATTAGATTTTTATTACATGCTTCTTTTTTTCGATTATTTTTTTGGCCCTTTATGCCTTTGGAATGACACACAATAAATGGCCGTCCGATGCGGGATTCGAACCGTGGCCAGCTGCAGCAGCAGTGAGGACTATAGCCTCTACACACGGGGCGGCCGCTTAACCGTAAATTAATTGTTAAGGTCAAGTGGCAACCTCCGTGGCTGTGAAGTGAAGCCTATGCAGAAGTGCCAAAAACTGCAGTTCCTCAAACGTCCACTTGAGGCTGGCTCTGGCTCCCACTCTGTGGGTGATGTCACAGATACTACGTCCATGTTTTATACTGTCTATGGTTAAGGTGCGTTACGGCCATCTACTATGTTGGAGTTAAGAACGTAAAGAAACAGAGTTGTATTGATACATTGCAACACCGTAGCCTACATGACCGACAATTCATCTTGAGCTCTGACAGGTTGATCAGAGATTTGTTGTGTTATGCGAGCAGCAGCTATTGTAGCCTCGGAAACTACAAGACTACAAGAAACTGTGAAGATATAAAAAATGTTGTGGAGTTAGAAAGACCCAACTAACAATTTATCAGACGTCCAGCAGCTCCCTCTGGAGCCACAAAAAGTCTTCATACAACTTTTTCTATCAGCAGACTTATCCTTTAAATAGGATGATGTGATCTGAACAAACTGTTGGAAAGACTGGTTACGCTTGGTTGCAAAACATCAATGAAGAATTGCCCCCGCACGGTTTGTTTGATTTGTTCTTCACCGGCTCATAAATTTATGAGTGTTTGTACTGAGTGCCGCGTTTCTGCCCCACATAGTGTTACATTTTTATCTCTGGTTAAGATGATTATACGTCTCGTGAGACCTCAAAATGAACTGTAGACGTCAAAGCTTCAGATTGTGTTTTCAAAATCAAACCCCACTGATGTGTCTGTGCACTGTGTTTGGGTAGGAGGGAGTTTTTATAGCTCGATCAAAAACAATGATTTTAAGGGCTGAAACCATAAATAATTCACAAAAAACACCAGCTAAGTGTAAGTCTGTGCAAACAGCAGTTAAACACAACAACACCCAGAGACAATCTTAATCCAAAATCATTGACTGCAACCACATCAAAGTGTCGGAGCAATCCTCCAGAGCCAGGTGAGCAAAGATGGAGTCGTTTAACTCCTTCGTCTCAGCTGAAGCAGTCAGCCTCGTGTAATTACAGCTCAGGACATCTTCACGCCTCCCTTCTCTGTTTCCTGTCAAGATAAAGAACCAACACCTTCATGTGTGGACTCGTCCCCCCTCTAACGCAGCACACACCGGGTCCACAGAGGGAAAATTAAACCTGATTATACCTCCAACAGCTCTGTACTTTCACCCCGCTTCCCTGCTGTGCACGTGTGTTTGTGTGTGTTTATGAAACAGAATAATAATCAGCTATCGAAGATTGCATGCAAATGTCAAGCCAGGAATGATCCACTCGGTTATAAATGCTACAGAAAACTCTCTCTCTGCCACAGGAGACTGAAGAAAAGTAAAAAATATATATTCCAATGGTCGCTATAGAACGTTTCATTAGAATAAGGTTGCTAGGAAACAACTTGGATCCAACTTGACTTCCTATATAATGTGCACATCATTAGGAAAATGTGAAACTGGGACTAAACTTCCACCTCAAACTGAAAAATCTTTCCACTGTGTTATTAATGCTTTTTATTGATGCTGCTGCTGGTGTGTGTGAGGATCATCCAAATACAGTACGTACCAGTTATGAGCTGGTAGATGCAGGAGGTAATATCTACAAGCAACCCAACCAGTTAACCCGATGTGTATGCATACTACAACCTTTAAAATAAGGTTTCAAGTTAGAACCTAAAGTGGTTTTTCATGATCATGCCATAGGGGAACCTTTTACCTGTTGGTTTGTCAAAGAAGCAACATTAGGGTAGGCATTTAGCCCTAAATACGTCCCAGAAGACCCAGCTCTTCAGAGAGCACCTCCTCTCCTAGCACTACCAAAACTGGACATAATAAATCTATCCCCTCTCATACTGTCACAGTACTTACCGCTGCACGAACATGTCCTTGACACACAGTACCCTTTTTTTTGTAAGTGGCTTTGGATAAAGGCGTCAGCTGAATGACTCCTTTCAAAGGAGTTCAAACTGTCCTTTTGTTGGGTTTTTTATCAAGACCAGACCACCTCAAACCTTTTTGTGCATTCACTATTCCAAAAAAACCATAGCCAGCAAAAACAGTTCTTCAGAGCAGATTTTCTAAGAGTGTAGCCAAGAGCAGGATTTATGAATCCGATTAATGAACACAAAGAAACAAAAGTGCTCACAGAGCTATTAAGATTCAGGTTTGAGAGATTTATTATAGACTGTATGATATGTAAATTATGGACAGCGTATCTGTCGGAGTGTGGCGACTCTTGGCAGTCCTGCCTCTTCCAACTCATTAATGGACCTGAGGTGGGCCAAATGAGACCTGGTTGCTCTGTAACAACACCCACCTGTCAATCAAAGGGTCCACCCTCTTAATTATTGAACAGGTGAGTTGTATATAAATTCACCCTCAGTACAGTTGTCATGAACGGGGAAATTAGCTACAGAGACCAAAACTGTTTTTTGTACCAGGCTGTAAACATGTTTATTTCTGCTGTGAAGTTGGACATTTGAACATGGGGACTTATGGAGACTGACTCACTTCTGGAGCCAGCCTCAAGTGGACGTTTGAGGAACTGCAGTTTTTTGCACAGGATACAGGACTAGGGAACAACACAGTACGACTTGACAATGACAAAAAGGGAACGCACAAGACAGAACAAGACACAGGTGAGACTAACAAGGGTGGAACAGATGATCTAAAGTGTCGGGAAAATATATTTCTGCTGTGTAGTTGGACATTTGAACATGGGGACTTATGGAGACTGACTCACTTCTGGAGGCAGCCTCAAGTGGACGTTAGAGGAACTGCAGTTTTTAGCTCTTATTGACAGTGAAAAAATAAAAACTCCAACAGTTTTTAATCATGTAGGCAATCATTTCGTGACCTCTTAGATTTATCTTGCGACTCCTTCACGGGGTCCTGACCCCTATGTTGGGAACCGTTGATTTAAAGCAGATTGTTTTGTATTGTGTGCATATTAAAGTAAAGTACTCCAGATTCATGCTTATGTAACTAATTGAGCAGCACTGCCACTGCACAGTAAATGAGGTCAGGGACTCCTCCGAGCAGATCTGGGTTGATTTGTATTGGTTCAGTCTCTGGTGGTGATAATTAATCGAGTGCATGTCACAGTTGACCCACAGGGGTTGGCGCAGACGGCCTCCCTTGTATATCATGCCGGTGGCCGGGCCTGACTGTATTAGGAGGAGAATCCTCCCTTGTTTTTGGAGCAAGAGGCGGGCCTTTTTTGGAAAAGGAGGAATGCGCTGGAAGTTTTCCTGCAAGCTCCCCTTCACATGTTGAAGAGCGTCCGTGTCCCGCGTCTGAATATGGACATGTGGCCGCTGGTGCTCCTGTTTGTCCAGCTCTGCTTCTGCTCCGGATATGAAGGTAAGCACCGACAAAGGCCTTCAATCACACTCTTTTTATGACTGTATTAAACCCTGAAGGGTAAAATAATCGAAGAGTTTATTTTAAGACAGAAAAAAAGTGATTGGTTTGAGGCTGAGGATGAAAAGCTTTGTGCGTTTGGGGACGTTTTTATGAGTCACTTTTTGTGCATGATGCATTTGAGGCTTCTTCTTCTCCTTCTTGTCTTCTCCACTCTGGTTTCTGGTGAACCGCGTTTGTGTTTACGTGGAGGGGGTGGAAAGCGGGGGGCGCGCAGTGTGCATCTGGGGGACGTTTCTGCGCACAGAGCTCAGTCTGTGGCACTAATGAAAGCCCTGCAAACCACAGCTTCATCTTCTCTGACTTGCTCTTTTAATGCTTCTTTAAATAAGAAATGACTCTCACATCTTGTGATTGTTGGTCATGGAAGTTTTTTACATGTTTAATTGTTACTGATGAGGTATGAGTCAGTGCAGAAAGAGTCTTTCACTTAGATACTGAAATAAAGCTGCAACAGTTACTTGATTATCTGTTATATAGATAGATAGATAGATAGATAGATAGATAGATAGATAGATAGATAAACATACATTAAAGTTAACCTATAAGATAATATAAGGATGTTTCTTTAGGATATTTAGGGGCAGAAATCCTTAAAATATTCCACTTCCAGCTTCTCTAATGTGGATTTGCTTTGTTTTATGTCATTAAATTGGATTTTGAACGACATTTTTCAACATTTTCTCACTTTAAATAGATTAAACGTTTACTTTATTAATCAAAATAACCGGCTCATTCATGGGTGATTAAAAATAATAGGTAATTGCTGAAGTATGACGTCCAGTATTACAAAAAAAAGAAACTTAAGGGCTGTGCAGATCGATGAAGGCAGACAGAGCAGGGCCTGTAGCCTGCAGAGAGGAGCTGAAATGACTTCAAAGCTCAACGTCTGGATGGTGTATTATGTTTGTGTGTGTGTGTGTGTGTAGTCACAGTGGCTATGTGCCTGTAAATGGTTGGAGAGTGGCTCACCACTGCTGTATGATCATACAGGCTGAAACATGAATGCAAGCTGCACGAAGCAGATTTACACTGACAGACTAAAAACTGCCTGTCGAGCTGACTGGCCTGTACTTGTGTGTGTAGTTGTGTGTGTGTGTTTGTGTGTTTATGAGGGGTTTATTTTACAGGGGTGTGTTTATGTTTGTTCTGGTGGTCAATTAGCCCATTTATCAGTTGAGTGGTGGGAGTGCAACAGAAAGAAATGCCTGAGATACAGAGGGTTATTTCTTTGGAGCTTGGCTCATGTTCTGCGCTACAGTTAAACCAGTCGACAGGAAGTATTCTCAAAAGCCTGATCATTCTTTCCATGATGATTCCTGTGCTGATGAGAGTCAGATACATCCTCCACACACACACACACACACACACACACACACAGGGAGTAACTTGGAGAAACGCCAGCAGGAAACATCACCGGGGAACACTCTTTAATAAGTGCTAGGTCTCTGCGTCTCTGCCAGAAAAAGAAGCAACGCTTAACCAGTGAGGAAAATCCTGAAGAATTACACAGGAACAACCCAGGAACTAACTGTTAATTATTAAACGAATAAGCAACAAGCAGTTGTTGTCCTGGGGTAAAATAAATGAGCTCATCTGGACAGAAAACAGGCATCCAAGCTGCTCTGCTGAGAAAGGCATAAAATGTTAACCCCAAAGTGACGCTGGAGGAAACATCAGGGGATCACAGCGGTCTTTAGTATGCATTGTCTCTGCCAGATTTAATGGCAATCCATCCACTAGATGTTGAGATATTTCAGTCTGGAGCTGACTGACATTGCCATCCCTCGAGCCACGACATAATGAGGCCACATTTCCGACAAATAGTGAATAAGAATGAATTCCCACAAACTGTATATATACGAAAAACACTTATGTAAATAGCATGCAAACATGAATATATCACCAAATGCTAATTACATGTTTGCAAAAACACTCCCAGCATGTGTAGCATAAGCCAATGCAGTTAACTGTCTGGCAGTAGTGGAACCACAGACAGTATAAAGAGTGGACGTCATATCCGTGACGTCACCCGCTTGCTCAAACAATCCATCTGTAACGGCACCTACCTGTCAATCAAATCGGCCACGCTGGTAAATACGCATAACATAGCAAAATTTAGACTCGGTTCAGTTGTCATAAACAGGGAGTAAGGCCGTTTGTCATTCATTTACTACTGATGTATTTCCAGTAAATATCAGTTGTGTAGGATGAAAGAACTACATTGCACTACATCACCCAAGAGACATAAAAATAAGTAAAAGTTGTTAGCAGCGGTGTTCATTAGGCTGATTCACAGTTAGAAACTCATCGTTGCACACTGCTCTGCTCTGGTCTTAAACCTGCATCAGTCAACTTGTGTACCTGATCGGCACCCACAAAGTTAACAAGTAGCTGGTAAACATGGTGAAGAATTTAGCAGCTGAAGAGTCAGGAGCTGGTGGAGACCAAAAACGGAGCTATAAGTGAGTGAACCTCTTCTTATTATTATTTTATTTGATAGTGACAGGAAAGCAGAAAGAAAGAGTACATGGTGTACATGGTGTTTTGGTCTCTATAGCTAATTCCCCGTTCATGACAACTGTACTGAGGGTGAATTTATATACAACTCACCTGTCAGATTATATTAAGGCTTAAAGTTATGCAGGATTAAGAGCGTGGATGCTTTGATTGACAGGTGTGTGCTGTTACAGGTGGCTTGTTTGAGCACCCAGGTTTCACCTATGATACGACATCCATTCTTTAAATCTTCCATCACTGTAACTACTTAGCATTTGTACCTGACTGTAATGTGTTACAGCAGCAGCAGTTTATTCCTCATTGATGTGATTAAGAAACCAGCAGCAGACATGTTGGTATACAGTTTAAATGGGTTGGAAATCATCAGTGCTCCAAAAGGAATTATATAACTGTGTTGAATTGAGCGATAAAGAAATGACGTCCCATTTTATTTCCTGCTCTCTTCTGCTCCGTTGGCCTGTAGCTATTCTTCAACGTTTACGGGGAGTGAGCTTCCTTATAATGACAGTTTGTATTACGGCCCTGCAGAGGAAAGCTAATTGGACTATCAGGCCCTGAAATTTAAAGCTTATTCACTCCCAGAAGGTTTGTGAGGAAGACAAGCTGCAACGCTTCCTGCACTATTAACATTTTGTCATCTTTCTTGCCAAGAACCGCTTTGAAGTCGAATGAGATGGACCGGAATATGATGCTGGGTGCTGATCTAACCTCATCAGGCTGACATATTTATTAGATATGAATACAGAGGAGTCTTCTCTGGATCCAGAATGGGTTTTTATCAACAAAGACAACTCAGGCACAGCCAATTGAATCCTAATGCAGAGCTGCAGCGCCAACAAGCCTGCAAGTGAAGTTTGACCTGCGTCACCTTTTGGTAAGAGAAGTAACAGCAGTAAAGTGGATAAAGCCATGTCATCATTTCAACGTAACATACACCAAAAAAAGATTTTTATTACTGGTTAGCCTTCGTGTACAACAACAAACTGTATGTTGTTATTGCAGAGCTGACGTCAGACGCCACGAAAGACTTTTTGCTCTCAGACTTTTGTTTAATCTTGCACATTTTTTTGCTCGATGCGGGGAAGTTTACAGAGTTCACAGACAGCGTGTCCTCGTATGTCCTCTCTCCTCCTGAACATAAAATAGGAATGCATAAAGAAAAAAACAATAATAAACATTTGATGTTCATCATAGAAAAAAAAGTTCGTTAACATTTGATGTTCTGCAGACGTCCAGTCATGGTATAACTACAGCTCGGTCTGAGTCAGCAGGACTTGCAACACAAGATGAATTTCTATTTGATTATTTGATCTCCACTGGAGGCCGGTGTGGTGCAATGATGTTTTGTTTTAAGATATTTGTGATGGGACTTTTCCCAGTTGGAGTTCAGCATTTTTCTCTCATGCTTGTGGTCGGATTATCATTCATCGTGGGTTTTATATCTGGTTTGATCTAGTTTATATCCTGGAGGTTTTGAATTTGAGTGAACTAAAATGAAATAAGTATTATCATTATAGTTTTTTCTTTCATCCTGTAACGTGGTTTGCTGTATTTATATCATAGATTTTGGCCCTGCTTGTTGAGTGTAAGTTAACTAGTTGTTGCAGGACTGTTTCTTTTTCTCAGCTTGTTAAAAACTGTGTATGGAATAGGTGACGGTGTTACGTTTGTCTTCCAATAAAAAGGTGGTGGCACAAACGAAGAGACAAAGAAGCTGCTGCTGTAACTCGCGTTTCTTTCTAACAATCAAAGCTGAAGCAGCTTTTACTTTGTTTGCCAGTAGAAGTACATTTGCAGGTGTAAGCTCCTGCTGCTCTTATTACTGTCGAGAGTTTCTGTCATTGACCAAACAGCGCCTCCCTGTGGTAACTGTGCAACCACTGTTGTATCACTTTACAGCGCAGTCTAACAAACTCACGTTGCTTTAATAGACAAGTCAGTGTACAACAGCTCCATGTACAAAGATTCAGTCCACAGCGGCCAAGGTTTGAGTCTAACCCGAGGTCTCTCTGTCTCCACACCTTCCTGTCACTCTGCAGCTACTTAAATAAAATGTAGTCTCCAAGGCCAAAAAATAGATAAACAAATAACTCTCATGTCATCATGCCATGGGCAATCATGCACATGCACAGGCATGAAGTTGTAACTTCCACCCAACAGCAGGACACAGTGAAGCCTGGACCATTCATTTTGGCATGCCCACAGTCACACCTGCAGCAGCATGTTACAACATTATACCTTTCACTACAGCTACAATATTTATATTGGTAGAATAAAAAGCTTCCTGTGTGGGCGTCTTTCAGAGAGGTAGCTGTCACGCATAGATAGAGGTAGGCGATGCCACAGCTCACTGTGGCTGCTACTTCTTCTTCCGTTACTCCTTTTAAAAAATCAGAAAAATGATCTGTGCACAGTCGAAGTCTGGGCTAACCGCGAAGTGAAAAATAGATTGCGTTTTCTGGAAGTGCTTTTGCGGCAGCAGATAGAAATATTCTGACTTAACACACCTCAGATACCTTGTAAACGTCGTAATGCCTTGTAAAGGGAGCAAACAGTGGTGCTGTTATCAGTGAAATAAAAATGTGAGCACCACTGCAAGCGTTGTTTCCTGCGAATCCCTCGTGCATCTGCAGACAACTTTAATCCAGAGAAAAGATGGTGGACTCTGCCACCAAACGCATGAATAAAGAGGTGATTAAAGAGCATGAATACATTAAATAATCTGCTGATTAGCTCAGTTGGTAGAGCATAAACCCCACGTAAGAAGGCTCAGACCTGCAGCCCTTTGCTGCATGTCGTTCTCCATCTCTCTCTCTCTCTCTCCACATTCTGGTAGCACTTCGTCAATTAGAAACAAGTAGCTCCTGTTGCCGTGGTGTAAATTGTTGTATCTCGCTTGAAACGGCTTCAAGTTGTTACAGAACTGATAATTTCTCTGACACATGTTTCTCTTATGTTGACTGTGAAGGACACACACACACACACACACACACACACACACACACACCTTTAATTAGTTCTCCATACCTTTCTCTGCCGGCCTCCTTCGCCTCATTACATCTAAAGTTTTCCCATTAGACGGCTAAATCTGACTCACTGAGTGTGCGAGTTTACTCTGTACAATCCACGCTGTGTGATGTGACTGCTAAAACCTCAGAGCTTGTTGTGTGTGTGTGTGTGTGTGTGTGTGTGTGTGTGTGTGTGCATTAGATAGCTTGCTGTAATTTGGTCCAGACAGATTTTGTTAAACTGACAGAGAAGCCATGATGAGGAATGGAGGTGGAGGTGGAGGTGGGTGACGGGATGCGAGATGTGCTCATAGTATCGGGTTCAATGACCAACATGTGGCCGATACGTGAAGCTGAAGGAGGGAGGAACACTCGTGCACTTGTGGATCCTGAACAGAGGACACATTCACGCCGGGGTTCATAACATCCCTTCCCCCCTAACTTTTTAACCCCTTCCTCGCCCATTTCCTCTCCTCGCCGTGTCCTGATTTTACTCCACCCACCCAGCCTCTTCATCCGCTTTCCTGAAATAATCCTCCTTGCTCATCACAATTCCCCTCACATTTGTCTTTTACCAACGTCACTCAGCCGTGTCCTCCGGCAGCTCCGCAGCCACCGCGGAGAAATATTTCAGTTCTTCCTGAGTGCTGCTGCTGTTGTGTGTTTTAAATGGTTTGCTCTGTCTGTTCACTGTAAAAGTCGACTGAATATGGTAAGTATGATCCATGGGAGCTATTTTGGTGCAGAAACTTTCAAAATAGTTTCACTCCTTCCATTTCTACTAAATGCAATAGAGAAAGAAAAGAAAAAACTCCGCTGGGTTGAGCAGAATGACTCTCTGTGTGAAACAGATTTTCATTTTTCCAAACCAGCCGGAAAAAGAGGATCTTTTGAGATGTATTCCTCGTGCATGTGGTCCGTCCAAAAGATCCAAACCCCCCCCCTCAGAGCCTGGTTCAAATGAAAAGTTAAGCAATGTTTTGAAGCTTGTTTCTTGGTGCTGTACAAAAAAAAAAAAAGCCCCCCTCAGGTCAGCCCAGGACAATGCTCTCAAACATTGCCTAACATCTTGGATGCAGCTCTTTTCGTTTGTGTTAGTTGCTTTTTCTTCTTTTCTTTCATCCCCAGGGTCAGGACAGTATGCCTACGGAGACGACGAGGACTGGCATTCTCGTAGATATAAAGGTGACTACATGCTGAGTTTGACACGCACGCATACATCACATCATCAAAAAAAAAAGCATAAAAAGTCTGCTGAGAAATGCAGAAATACTGAGAGTCGTGGCCATTTAGACGATACACCATCTCATCTGGTCAAAGCCTTCAGGAAGTATACTTCGAAATCACTTTGACACATAGACAAACTTTGCAATTACAACCGTGGTGCCCAAAAAGTCTTAGCATGTGAAAGAAGCAGCTGTAAAATGGTTTTAAACCTACGAAATGATCAGAATTTGATCTGTTTGGTCCAGTACCTTAAATTAGATCAGTGTTTCCCAACACACTTTTTATCACCTTTGTACCACCTGAGAAAATATTAGGCTCTCTAAATCTATTACGACTGTTAAAATTCAGTATTTGATCCACATTTCTCTTCCTAATAGTTCCTATTTTCAGACACAGTTCGTGTCAGTGTTTAACAACCTTTCATTTTAGCACCGCTTACTAGTTTTTCATCACAGCGCAATTCACGCCTGGGCAATCACTTCCACAAAGGGCCGGTGTGGCTGCAGGTTTCCTTTCCAACCGTGCAGCAGCACACCAGACTTGACTCAACTTAAATCAACTGATCACAGAGTTGATTGGTCAAACTGTGTGCTCTTGGTTGGTTGGAACAAAAACCTGCAGCCGCACCAGCTCTTGCACAGGCCTGGTGTAATTCATAAAAAAATGGGGTGATCGGGCTTGGACGTTATTATGTAGCCTGCTTACAGTGAAACAAAAAATATATACAGAAACTACATTTAAGCAATATTATAGTTATTTTAATTTAACATTTTCATACATTCACAGTATTTTATGCTCCTCGTACCACTAGATGGAGCTGGCGTACGTACCGCAGTTTGAGAATCACTGGATTAAATAATTTTATCCCCATTCAAATTAGCAGAGGGGTAAACCAGGAGTTAGTCTCTGGTGCATTCATCTGAGTAATTTATTTACAAGAGGAATGAACTTTCGTTTCGGCTTCCAGCACCACCGAGCAACTTTCATAATAAAAAAGATGTATCCAGCTCTTATTGGTGCAAACTTTGCTTCCAGACATTGCAGACGGATTCATTTATATGAATTTAAGTTTAATTGCAAATATTTTGATGTTTTATTGGAAGAGAAAAGACTGCTCTGTTAGCTGGGTCAGGGTTTGATGTATGGAATATAAAGAAAACTGAAAAATGAACACAAGGTTTGAATTATCCATTAACCACTTATCATTATCAAGATTGCAAAGAGGCATAATCCAGCAGCAGTTAGTTCAGTCAGTAGTTGAGTAAAAGGACTAAAGTTACAGCTTTAAATTCAGGGTCAGTTAGATACGGAACATTATCGTCCAGGCCAAACCGAAAACTCTCCTCTTGTGTAAAGGCTCAAATGTAATATTATTTTCTCTTACTCAGTGGTTGTGGAGGATTTGCCAACACACACATATACAGAGGGAGAGAGAGCGAGTGAAGCTTGCTGTGTAATGAATACTCATTTTTATTCCAACTGGAAATTAGCCTGAACTGGTGTGTATTCTCCTCTCCAAAGTGTGTGCATGTGTGCATGTTGGCCACGGGGCTGAGTGTTTGTCCGGAGCCAGCAGGAAATAAACTGCAGATTTCGATTTCCCTGCGTTGGAATAGAAACCGTGTGTTCAAACTTGGACGCAACCAAGGAATTTTTACACAAGCTTGTAAGAGACGGGAAGTTTTATTCGAGCGATAGTTCAACATTTTGATGAAAATGAGGTGATATGATCAAAACCACTCATAAAGGCAACAGGTAAACAGTTAGGCTGGCTCTGTCCAAATAATCTAAATCTAATCTAAACATCTTCAAACATCACAGCGTAGAAAAATATATTTATGATTTAGCGCCCCAAGTTTCAGAGTGCAGCAGTCGTAAATACAGACAGCTGTACTCGTGTATTTGTGTCTGATTACATCACTTATGATCAAAAACATCAACACCAGACAAGAAGCACAGCCTGTGTCATTATGTCCATAGAGGCCTGGTTACATCGCCTGCTTGCCCAGCTCCGGTTCTGGCACGACACCGGCTGCTCTCCCTGTCAGGATTTGCCCATTTGGGCTTGAAGACCTCCTCCAAATAGCCTGTGGTACAAACACTAACACTCCTCCTGTGCTCTGAGTTCACAGTCCGAGCAGCCCCGGCTAACATGCTGAGCTAACAGCAGCTACAGTTTATTTCACTGTCCACTACGTAAAAACCTGAAAACATTTTCTCCGTAAAATATGATCCAGTTTCACCAAAATCAGTGAAATAGTTGGTGGTGTGTGACGTTGTGCAGTAAAGTTACATAGAGCAGAAGCAGACAGACACACCACCCACCTGATTATAAGCCAGTGTAGCATCAACATGATTTAAAACTTATTTACTGGTAGAAAAGTTACGCCGTGTTGCTTTAAAACTTTAAATATTACATCCCATTGCAAGTAATCTAGGAATTTAGGCCAATAAATAGCCTGGCACATAATCCCCCCCCCCCCCAAAAGACTGCAAAGTGTAATTATTCACTTTGCCTTTCACACTGATTAAACAAAGAAGCTACATTGTGTTGATTAATGAGCTTAGAGGTGCTAGTAGGTGGATTTCGTTACCTTTGGACAGAGCCTGGTAAGTTGTTTTCAGCCTCCGTGCTAAGATAAGGTGCTGGTGGTAGCTGTGGTCAGTCTAATAAATATCTTGGAGTATAACAAACAGCTGATACCTAAAGTATAAACAAAGAGCTGCATTCTCAACACACACACACACACACTGAAGTGTAAGTCTCTCCACACATCATTATCTGTCTTTTCCTCAAGTGAGACTATCTTCTTTCCCTCACGAGACACTGTTGGATTATGGAAAGTTGCAGATAAGGTAATGAGAAATCCGCCCCATCTGTCTGAACTCAGATGATGGGCGGGTTTTCACCGTTTTCACGCCCGAGCAGGAAACCCTTTCTAAGCTTTTACAGCCTACAGGTAAGTGTTTATTATCGAATACTGACATTGAGAAGGCCGTTTCACTGTGTTAAAACCAAAAAAGGTCAGCGCAGCTTTCTTTGCTCCGTTTGTAGGGACGCCGTGGTGTGCGCCCATTAAGGTTAAACACGGTGACGTGAGCTGCCGCACGCCCAGAGGAGAGCACTACAGGAACGTGATGGGCACGCGCTGTAAAATCCGCTGCAAGCAGGGATACGAGGCCCAGAGCACGGAGGTGGTGTGCATGGCCAGCAAACACTGGTCCTCTAACTACGCCTGCAGAGGTAAGAACTGAACACACACAGGTTCATTCTTGGTTAATTGCTGACTGTTTTCACAGCTTCGAACCACCTCACTGAGAGGTTTGTTTGGTTCCTGTCATGGATGTTCTCCACTTTAATCTCACATTTTTAGATCATTTTAATTGCCTGTAGCTGATGTTCAGGATTTTATAGACTGGTTCATGTTTATACAACTAATTTATGCACAATTACATGGATCAGTTTCATTTCCTTGAAGTCTATTCTCGGCTGGGGTGTGAAATCCTAAAAACAGTATTTCAATCACTCCAGGGTGCTTATTAAAAATTACCACTACCAATAATGATGTTAAAGAGGGATTATGATCTCAAGAGGTAGTTAGTACAATTTTAGAAATCTGCTTTTTCTAGCATGCCACATATGGAGGTCACGCAGGGTCGAACATGTCTTGAGGTCACTGTTAGGGGACGCTGACTTCTTTTACAGAGCAGCCGTTTAGGAAAGCAGACTCTATTCTGATCACGGTAACCGAGGTCAGAGGAGCTTCCGACATTCACCTTGTGATTTCACACAATGTTTATAACCTACGTCACAGGCGGAGTCAAGTGATGATTGATGATGGGTGTTCTCCCTCCACACCTAGGTCCATTTAAAGTGACCAGTAACTGACCAGGTGCCAGTCGAAGGCCAGGGAACTGAATGTTGCCTTCCTGGACATAATAGATAGCTTGCCGTTAATATTTCATTACAGTGTCTTCAGCCTAGAATTTTTTTTACCCATGTTTTGTTTTGTTTGTGTTGCCGTCAGCACATTCAGAAATATGAATGAATGAATTTCTGAATGTGCTGACAGCAACACAAACATGGGTAAAAACTTCTCTTTGACTTGTTCTGGGTGTATAGTATGTGTGATGTGACCAGCATGAGTCTGGAAGAATGTGGGACCGACTCGGGAACTTCTGATGAACTTTGAGAGTGTCTCGATTTCTCCTTGGTCGATAAATATTACAGCATAAGACAACAGAACATTTGATTTCAGCATTTTCTCCACAACAATGTGCTGTCCATTCTTTATACTGTCTGTGGTAAGCAGCTACATAAATCATCAAGTAATTCACAAAATTATCCCTCAAGTCTTAAAGCTGTCTCCAACACTAGAGTCAGATGACAGTGTACCAACAGTATTACCTTTTGTCTAGACTAATGACTAATGAGCAAACACCTTGTACTGTAGATTCAGTGAGTAGTTGTCCTGAGGGTATATAGACGAGCTTCTTTTAAACTTGTCATGACAAGTGTGTCGATAAATCCTCTATTCTCCTTGATGAGGCTTCAATTAACATTTCAACATAACACATCTTGGACACTTTCTCTCTACTGATTGAAATTACCTTTATCAAATAGACGCGGGGGCAAAAACAAACCTTCCATGAACCTTCACGTCTTTCTTTGACAGAGATCCGCTGTCCCAAGCTGAGCATGCCCGCTAACGGCGGCTACAAGTGTTCGGACGGCTCCTACTTCAACTCTCGCTGTGAGTTTTTCTGCTCCCCTGGGTTCAGTCTGAAGGGCCAGAAGACGGCGACCTGCCAGCACAGCAAGGTGTGGAGCGCCGGAGTACCCACCTGTGTTGGTAAGAGAGTGTGTGTGTGTTATTCTTTGTGCATAATTTCATCTCCAACCAGGAGACAACTTACTGTAAAAACCTTTGTAACAGGTAATTTTCCTGCTTAAAGTCCACGTGAAACAAAAAGCAGAGTGCTGTCTATGAAAATATATAGTGGTGAGTGTGTATGACCCTCGTCAGCGTCTACCTTCCAGTGAACACAGTCGTGCCCCTGGGACCAAACAAAATCTCTGAAACTACCCAGTTTGTTTTTCTTGAGTTTCTTTGAGTTGGTCTCAAAAAGCTGAGCTCAAATCTGGTCCAGTCTGGCTGCAGAGCTCGGTTCTGTTGCCAGTTAATTAGTCCATTAATCTATCTGTACATCAACTCCAAATCAAATAAAGTTGAAGCTTAGCAGTCGGAGGACATCAGAGGAAAAACCAGCAAATATATTGCGCGTAAAATATGTTCCGGTTTCACCAAAATCACTGGATAAAGTTATAAAGTTTTGCTTTTTTTCATAGACTGTATCAATCAGCCCCAGACTGCAGGATGAGTCATCAACAACTTTTTAGAGTGTATCAGGAAATTGCAAACTCTAAAATATCATGAAGAATCTAAAAGATACTGGAGGATAGGTGACATATATTGTTAGAAGTGTTGGATATAAACATCATGTGAACTTTAATGCATGTCAGCTTCAGATTTTACTGTGCAAAAGTCTAAGACATCTTAATATAAGGTTATATGTCTCTAGTCAGACACTCAGACATGCTGTGGTTTGTCTCTCATTACCAGGAAATGATGAATGATTGTGAGTCTGAGCCTGAAAATGACTTGAATAGTCTGCAACCTTGTGGACAATCAGACTGAGCCATCACAAGGCTGTTTGTGATGTGACACTGAGTCTCCTTATCAGTGTGTGAGGACACATTCAGCCTCGTGTCTCCTCAGAATAATGACGATGATTCACTTTCTCAACATGTGCTCTGACTCTTCAAACCAAGTCTCTGTCTCGATCATTAGACTTTGATTAGAGATGAATGAAGAAAATAGGTCCAGGTGTTTTTGTTGGAAAAGGAAGCTGCTGATTTTTTAAACAGCTAAGACGAGGAGCTCACTTTCTTGTTTATATTAAATATTTGTGAAAGACTCAATCCCACGACCAAGGTCAACAACAGCAGACATAGCAGCAGCTAATATTACTGACTAGTCCAGCAGCAGTCAGCCCAGCTCGGTGTATGTCTTTCAGCCTTTTATTCCACCGAACTCTCACCAACCACTAAAAGTCAGTACAAGATTTTGTCTTTTTTTTCTCTTCTTAGCTTCCTCTGTCAACGTCTTCTTCGGTCTTTTCATCGCTGTCATTATGTCCATAGAGCCTGGTTACATTGCCTGCTTTCCCAGCTCCTGTTCTGGCACGACACCGGCTCTGCTTTTCATTAACACTCACAAAAACCTCCTCTACCTCCTGGTAGTCCAAAACTCCTCTGATACAAACACTTAACAGAGCAGCCCAGCTAATAAACTGAGCTGAACTAACAGAAGCTACAGTTAATTAGTGGAGTCGAGGCAGGGAAAGTGGAGGACATCAGAGAAAACCACAAAATCCAGTTTCATCAAAATCAGTGAAATAGTTGGTGGTGTGTGACTACATACATAGTGTGAGAACAGACAGGGACACCACTCACCTTATTACAAGTCAGTGTAACATCATAATGATTTTAAATGTGTTATTTTATGGTAGAAAAAGTTACACAGTAACTTGACTCAGATGTTGGACCACGTTGCCTCCTCTACTCTCCTCCTGCCAGTGACCCAGAAATAAATCTCAGCACGTCATCTCGAAGGATGTATCAATTTGTAAGAGGCTGCTTTTATCTACCTCAGTCTGAGAACAGAAAAACACGTTGCACATCTATTTCTTGAGACAGGTGCACGGCATGAGGACGAAGTTGACTGAAGTCAAGGATCAAATCTAAACTAAAAAAAACTGATGTGCAAGTACAGAAAACGTCAGCACAGTCAGTTACTGTGTGCACGATGTTCTCTCTTTGTTAAAGCTTTCCATCACTCTCTCTGTAGATATGGATCCTCCAAAGATCAAGTGTCCTAATGTGAAGGATAAATGGGCAGAGCCAGGAAAACTGACATCGAGGGTGACCTGGGACACACCGGAGGGTGTTGACACTGCAGACGGCATCCTCACAGAGTCAGTCTCATCTCCACCGAACCTTTTTAAAAGCTTTACCCTCATTTTGCTCCACTGCACTCTGTCTGTTTTATTCCTGCCGGTAATCCTCCACCCTGAACGGGGAGATCACAGTGAAAGGTTAAAACAGAGCCTGTCTTTTTCAGTGTCATCCTGAAAGGGAAACCTTCAAAGTCAGACTTCCCGGAGGGGCTCCACAAGATGTCCTACACTGTGTTTGACCGTGCGGGGAACAAAGGATCCTGCCGCTTCACTATCAGAGTGCGAGGTGAGCTTCTAAAAGATGTTACACTGGTTATTTCAAAGACGTCTCCCAGAAAGAGCCGTGTAATAAGGCTTAATGTGTCGGGGAGAGACGATTATTCTGATACTCCAATAGCCTATTTACATGACAGCCCGTTATCCCAAATACAAGTCCACTTTTTCCGAGAACACACTCCTCCTGCTCTCAGTATCTTTTTGTATGATAACTACTTGGTTAGATTTAGGCACCAAAACCACTTCAGAGATCAGAAGAGTTTAAATAAGTATGTGTGTATTCTTGAAAAACAACCTTCGGAGCAATGGGCGCTTGTTTTATGAATTTGTTGTTGTGGAGAAATTTCTGAAGTCAAAGGTCAATGCTGAGGTCAGTAATGAAGAAAGTGTTCAGGAGCCTCTGATGTCTTATGCTGTATTATTTATTGACGCTTGGCCCAAGGAGAATTAGAGACACTCTCAAAGTTCATCAGAAGTGCCTGAGTCGGTCTCACATTCTGCTCAACTCGACTTTAAACCCCAAGATAACACCACAAATACTACACGCCCAGAATTTGTCAAAGAGAATGTCTTTACCCATGGAGGTGTTATTGTCAGCATGTTCTAGTCTGGAGACACAGATGTCTGTTTACACAGATTGGAACGTCAACAGCAGCTATCTATTATGTCTAGAAAGGCAGCAATAGGTCTCTGTGACCCTGGACACCACAGTGTTGAGATAGACTGGCACCTACTGTTCCCAACCAAAGCCAAACAACTAATACTGCCGAGGATCTCAAGGCCCACACGTGACCTCATGTTACCTAGGGATAGAAAATTCCATAACAGTTGCAAGTGTAACCTCGTGTAACCATATCTTTTAGTCAATGCACAGCAGGTCGATTGAATATGCAAAAATATGATTATTGTTTAAAACAACAGTACAATTATAATTCCATCGATTTTTTTCTTTTTATTTGGGAATTTGGGTCTGTAAAATAAAACAAAACCAAATGTTCTGACCTTAACTGACATCTTAAAGAAAAGCAGGTCTGTTGTGTTGCCAGCAGCTGCTCAAATGAGATGGTGATGTGTGCAGATGGCCTTGATGTCTTGAAGTTTGAAGTTTACAGTACAAGTTGTGACATAAAATAGACGTGTAGCAGAATAATGGAACATATAGCTATATAATTTCTATTATTTGTGATTAACAACATTACTTTGTTGATTATATTTCTATTATTTGTGATTAACAACATTACTTTGTTGATTATAATTCCACTATTTGGTCCATCATCTTTCATGAACATTGATTTACTTTACATGCAATCATGTGACATTTCCTGACTTCAGGCCATTGGCTGTATTTGTTTCACCCTCAGTACAGTTGTCATGATATATAGAGACCAAAACAGTTTTTTGTACCAGGCTGTAAACATGTTTATTTCTGCTGTGAAGTTGGACATTTGAACATGGGAACTTATGGAGACTGACTCACTTCTGGAGCCAGCCTCAAGTGGACATTTGACGAACTGCAGTTTTTTGGCACTTCTGCATAGGCTTCACTTCACAGATGCAGAGGTTGTTGCTTAGTTTAGACACACCTAGTGTCTTAATGATGAAGAAATCCGAGCTTGATTCTTCCAGTTTTAATCTTACAAGGTTGAAACGAAGATTTGAAATCCTCGTCATTGTTTGATGTGGAAGTTTTTCCACCACAAAAGTTGTCCATCCATTAAGTATGCAAGGTTCCGCTTCATATGAGTTTTTAATCATTCATTAGTTCATCAATATTTATACAATTTTGTGTGAGGAGGACGTTTATGTCTCCTTCAATCTCCCATCAGATAGTTGTCGAAATATTTTAACACAAACCAAAGTGGTGGAGCAGCAGACAGACCAACCATCTGACCAGAGCCTAAAATCTTCCAACCAAAGTCCCTCCGTTTCTTTACATCTGTACACACATCAAATGACATTTGTCTTTCCTTTAATCCCACCTTTCCTTTGTGTAGTGCGCCGCTGCAGCCCGCTCTTTGCCCCTGACAACGGTTACATGAAGTGTGACAGCGACAACGACAACTACGGAGCCACGTGTAACTTCAAATGCACCGGCGGCTACGAGCTGCAGGGCAGCGCTGCCAGAGTGTGTCAGTACGGACTCACCTGGTCGGGCACGGACACAAACTGTGCACGTACGTACTGCATGCAGATACACGCACATTTAAAAATGCATTATTTATTTATTTTTAATTGCTCATAGGAGCAAGCAACAAATGGAACAAACAAAAGGTGACCTATGACATTATTTCTAATAAATTGGTGCCTTTTTTCCTAAAATATTTTATCCATAGTTTCAGTCTGTAAGTACATTTCTTAAATTTACACACTCAGTTTGCTTACACGTCATCTTGTGGAAGGTGTACGTAGTATTAATGTCTACAGGGATTACTCCCAGTACTTCAGCCTTGAGATTCATTTGCAAGAAGAAACTTTGGGCACAACCTAAAAAGTGGAAGTAGTTTGACGATAGCTCTCCAAACTTTCTCCACGCTGTTAATTTCTTTACCTTTGTGAAGTTAAAACCTCAGTCTGTTGTAAATGTTTTATGTATTTGCAGTAACAACACGTTTATATCAGGTTTTTACCACGCAGTGTTTCCAGATTGAGTGTTTTATGCCCAGTTTGACTATATTTTATTTGAGTGGGCTGGGCTAAATAGTTTTGGATGTCTTGTGGGTACTTGTACTTGTGGATACTTTGGGCTACTTTTTGTACCATTCGATGGTTTTCCATCATTAAATCGGCCTCCACTTTTCACGTTAGTATCATTGAGATCAACAGAGTTGAATAAGCTTGCATGGTTACTGATATAATTGTTATAACTCGGCTGTAATCAAATTAATATTCGTGATCTGTGACAAACGCCTTTAATTGTGCACATCTGACCTTTGACAATGAAGACAGTTGAATATAATGTAAAGGACTTGGCGATTAGGGTGACTAGTATTCAGACATATCCAACATAGACACAGCTTTGCTCTCCAAGTTCAGCAGCGATGATCACAACAGTGTTGGGTAAACTTTACCTACCAGTAGTGCCAAACTGGTTCCAGTGGAAGCTCCTGAAGCTCAGTGGAGGATAATACAGCCCCTCTGCTATCAATCGATTAGAAGAATCGATACTGTATCGAACGTCTGTATCTGTGAGACATGAAAAAGTAGTGGATGTGAGAGACTGTGCAGCAGACCATCAACAGTTAACACTCAATGCTGCATGTTTTGTTCACTCATGCATCAAAGACACTTCTTTGATGCATGAGTTTCTTATTCCATCTGCTCCACAAGCCCAAGAGAAATTGTGCAGTATCTCTCCGTGGTACAGTGTTATATTGAACTCTGTGTCAACTTCATTTATACATTCAATGTCATCACAGCCATGAACATCAACGTGGGAGTGCGTTCAGCTGCTGCACTGCTGGACCAGTTCTATGAGAAACGACGGCTCCTCATTATCTCTGCCCCAACGGCTGCCAATCATAATTACCGCTTCCAGATGACTAACCTGCAGGTGAGGCATGACTCAAAGAGACAACGTGTGAGATGACGGGGGAAAAACAGAAAAAGAAAAGTGGCGTGGAGGTCGGTGCTGTGCAAAAAACGCAGTGTGTTTTTTCTCTCGCTTAGCTGCCTAAGTGAAGTGAGTAAAAAAATACAAGGAAGGGATGAACAGAAAATGTTGCAGCGATGAATAAATGATAGTGACACTGGCTTTAGTAAGGCTATTCTGGGGCTGGATGCTTGTCACAAACCATTAAGTCAGAGCTGTCTTTAAACGCCGGACCTTTCAGAGTGACGGGGTCATCAGCTGGAAGACAACATCATGTTAAAAAGACAGTTTGTGGACGGTGTGAGTCACCAGCCTTCGACTCTGTCAGGTAGTTATTATCAGGAGCTGTTTGTGTTACTCAGAGCTGAAATGGTTGGAAGGATTGGATTGGATTTTAAAAAATCTATTTCTTTAACAAAGAAAAGAAAAACTGCCAATGCAGAAAGATTACTTCAATCCAGAGCCTCGCTGATACTGATTTTATTTTCATGTGTTTTTATTATAAACAAAGGAAAAACTTGAAGCACACTCACACTGGAAACAAATGCATACGTGCATGAACATGACTAGAATAAAAAATAAAAATATTACTTTATTTTTAAAATTTGTAGTAGTTATATTACCTGACCGTCATTATTGGCACTTCAGTGATGATTACGGCCTGACGGCATCACAGTCGTGCCAATAATGACGGTAAAGCACGCCCTGTCATGTAATATTGTGATTATACAAAATTTACCTATTTAAATAAAACATATAATCTAAAGAGTCTGACTAATAACTGGAAAACAATCAGTCACAGCAGTAAGTTTAGCCTTAGTAACGCCCTGCAACAGAGACTTCTAGTTCTGTCTTGTTGTGACTGAGATATCTGCTGGAAACCATTGACTCCATTGAGGGATTTAACAGCCAACATGTACCACTCACGTGTGTTTTTAATCAGTGTAGTCAGCGTCCCACCGCACAGCTGCTGGAGGATGTGATCCAAACGTTTGCAATAACTCCACAGCGCTGTAAAGTCCAAAAATCAAAAGGCGTCGATTTCTAAAATGAACAGCATGTTTTGATCTGATGAAATATTCAGCTTCAGTCCATATTAGTCGACCTTCAGTCTTTAAAAACAACATTTTCTCTGCAGACACTAAACTGTTTGATCTGCAACACACAAACGAGGCACACACCTGTACTAACGAGGCAGCTCCATAAAATCCAGAATATTCACTAAAGAAAGCTGAAATATGAAAGTCAGATTTATTACTTTATTATAAATTATTTTCAGGATTCAGAGATGGAAATCTTTTAAGATGAGCGCACAGCTTTCCCCTTCTAATTCATTATTCTGCACAGCGAAGCTCAAACATCCAAGTGAAGTAAAACTAAGCAGCGGGGAGGGGAAGTTTAATTGATCATGAAATAATCATTAGTTGCAGTCTTTGAGCTGTCTGTGCTGACTTTTTACACTTTGCCAGTGTTTCTCAAACTTTTCCACACCTCAGAAAATATTCATCTCTCCAAGTAACCACCAACAGCGTAGGCTGACCCTGCTCAGCTACAGACGAGGGGCAGGTTCATTCATAATAAGACCTTATCTCCTTATCTGCACTTCTCTTTCTGATATTACACATCTGGAGTTTTTGAACCATCACATTTTAGCTCATAACTAACCATGGATGTATGCATGCTACCTGCATGATTGTGACTGCAGAGCATCCTGATGTGGAAACAAAATATATTATTATAAGGTAGTATTAAATGTGTCCATATTCCAGCGACTCCTCCACCTCCTCGTCCGTGAGGAACCAATGTTTCATGATGCAAGCTGAGCTCTGCTTCTTCTGCCTGCAGGGGAATAACTAACAAAGCTATAAAACAACAAAAGTTATAGATCTGTCTTCCTCTCTGTGCGTTTTCCTTTTTGAACAGCACGCTCAGTGTGGACTGGACCTGAGGCATGTGACGGTAATTGAGCTGGTTGGGACTTACCCGGCACAGATTGGTCGAATTCGACACATGCTGCTGCCTCCAGGACTGGCTCTGCAGCTCAGGTACTCTCTCTCACACACACACAAACACACACTTTTTTTTTTAATGTATCTTTGGCTGCTTACTGATCTCATGTGCGTTTCCTAGGTTACAGCTCCAGATTCCTCAAAGGTCTTTCCAAATGGTGCTGGTAGACAAGCAGGGCACGGACAAGCAACGCTACCCGTTCCCGATCACATCGGCTGAATTATTCACCACCATCGACACCTTCCCTCTCCGCAAGGACGAGATGGTGCTGCAGCAGGAGGCGGGCCAGACCTGTCAATCATAAAAACCCACTTGACTTTCTGCCATTTTTTATTTTGATCCTTTTCCTCCTCAGTCACTACACACTCAGATCTTCTGTTTCTCCCGACATGACACACACTCCTACCTGAACTCATTCAGTCCTGTATCTAGAAGGTGTGTGTGTGAGTGTGTGTGTGTGTGCGTGTGTGTGTGTGTGTTAGTCATGGTGCTGATCTGAAGCTAAACTTATCAAAAGATGTTACTCAATGGAATGGGTCATACAGTACATTACAATCATATTGATTCCTGTGTCTTGTCTTTCTATGTTTTTTATTATTATAATTAATATTATCAAAGCAGAAATATGTTTTACTATTTTGTACAAAAGGTCTTTTTACTGTATGAACTGGAAAAACTCTTTGCCTGTCTAATATTTATGTCTCACTCCTCCAATAATGATGTATTCTTACACTCTCTGGAATACTGTGTGTGTTTTATGTACAGGACAGGACAGCTCTGTTAGTACACTGTACATCTACTT
This sequence comes from Larimichthys crocea, assembly GCF_000972845.2. NCBI lineage: Eukaryota > Metazoa > Chordata > Actinopteri > Sciaenidae > Larimichthys > Larimichthys crocea. The sequence continues at coordinate 17,802,995 of NC_040028.1, read as the reverse complement.
CTGAATTTACAAGACACTGATTAAATATGACTATCATCGAGGGTGTGATCTTTGGCGTGTTAATGTGAGTGCAAGAGACGTGTGTGTTCATCTAAGGACAAGTCGAGCGAGATTTTGGAAAAAGGGGGAAATGATGGCTCCAAAAATATCTTTATATTTATAGTTATCCTCTTCTGAACTTTGTTTTCTTAAAACCTACAATCTGTTTGTTCAAAGCATCTTTGTGCTTCTAGTAAATTATCTTATTTGCTTCTTTAGTACCAATTCACGTCATCTCATGTACAGAATTTAAGGCAATAGCCAGAACAAAACTGGAAACAGCTCGACACTATCAGTCTTTTCAGCACCTCTTCAGGTGTGTTCAGACCACTGACAGTATAAAGAATGGACATCATATCCATGAAGGTAGGTCTGGCTGCTGTCTTGGCTTGGTTAATCTAAAATGTGGATCGTCAGCGGACCTGAGGTGGGCTGAATGCTCAAACAAGCCATCTGTAACAGCACTTGTCAATCAAAGCGTCCACGCTCTTAATCGTGCATAACTTTAAGCCTTAATATAATGTGAACAGGTGAGTTGTATATAAATTCACCCTCAGTACAGTTGTCATGAACAGGGAAATTAGCTACAGAGACCAAAACTGTTTTTTGTACCAGGCTGTAAACATGTTTATTTCTGCTGTGAAGTTGGACATTTGAACATGGGGACTTATGGAGACTGACTCACTTCTTCTGGAGCCAGCCTCAAGTGGACGTTTGAGGAACTGCAGTTTTGGGCCTTTGGTGCAGACATTAGCCTGTAGTCTGTAGTGTACACATGATTGTTTGAACTCACATATTCCCGTCTAATCATTAACTTCGTAGGCAATGGTGCTATGTATAAAATCTATTCACGTTCCACATTCAGCCCATATCAGAAAATTCACCGTTACCTTAGCAACAACAACAATTCAGCATATTTAACCATTTAATTCGTTAGAACTTTAGCTAATGTGTTGTTACAGGTTACATTTTTTTAAATTAATTTAGAAAAGTAAGCTTCAGCATCAGTGACCCTCAAACTTAAATTTTTCTTGGACCTTTTGGGCAAAAAAAAGCTTAATTATTTGGGAGTTTGTCACAAATCTACAACAGCTTTTCTAGCTTTACACTTAAAAGTCTCATATAAATAGTTTAACACTGGGAATAAAAAGGCATTTAACAGTCGGTCTATGGAAACGTGTGTGTTTATTTCAAAATATTCCTGTAACACATTTGGGACAATGTTGCTTGAATACAGTGAGTTTGATGCTTGGAAACCAGACACAACAGAGACAGTACATGCTGTACATCAAGAGCTTCTTCGGGGTATCAGGTATTGCACGAGCCTCTCATCTAGAAGTATGTTGCACAGTGAACACCATGTATTATTACTATAATTGTGCAGTGTGTGAAAACAGTTTCGCTCTGGGAGTTCAGAGCGGAGGGTTTCTTCCCAAGGACAAGCGGACAAAATTGGCATTCCACATGAAAAATGATTGCACAGGGTTTAACTTGAGAATTGTTTTTTTTGTGAATTGTGTGATTCATCACAGGATGCTGAATCGCAGAGCCCCGGGCGACAGGGACAAGGTGACTGACTCGTTATTAGGCTCCTCCTGAGATGAAGGCAGCTCTCTTCAGTGCTGACTCACTCTATATAACACACAGCGCCCTCAGCGTCTCAGGGTTTCTGGAAAACGCACTTAAAACCACACTTCTCCTGAATTTTAAGTCAGTATCAGTGCTTTAAATAACCTTTTTGTTCTTCTACCTCTGTTTTTATCTAATACCATGCAGTTTCTATTATCACACTGATACAGTGCTATGTAAATTTACATTGAAGCTAGTCTAAATTGTGTAATCAGTCTAGTTTTTTTTTTATTCTTCTGACAACCAGAGGTGGAAAGTGACTAACTAGAAGTACTCTCATTACTGACTTGTGTTACATTTTCTAAGAACTTGTGCTTCTGTTTGACACTCATGCTACCGGCTTTGTGAGGCTGTCTTTAAACGTGATGGGGCTAAAAATCAGTATCACATAATTGATGGTGGTTAAAATGCTGCAAAATTTGATTGTTCCAGCTTCTGTTGTGATTTATTTAACTGTAAATTTAGTGGGGGCAGTATGGCTGGTAGTCCTGCCTCTTCTGCCTCCCGACTAATCTAAAAATCAGCGAAGATGCCGATCATCGATGGACCTGAGACAGGTTGAATGAAGCCTGGGTGCTCAAACAAGCCACCTGTAACAGCACACACCTGCCAATCAAAGCATCCACGCTCTTAATCCTGCATAACTTTAAGCCTTAATATAATGTGAACAGGTGAGTTGTATATAAATTCACCCTCAGTACAGTTGTCATGAACGGGGAAATTAGCTACAGAGACCAAAACTGTTTTTTGTACCAGGCTGTAAACATGTTTATTTCTGCTGTGAAGTTGGACATTTGGACATGGGGACTTATGGAGACTGACTCAAGTGGATGTTAGAGAAACTGCAATTTCGCATTAGGCTTCACTTCACAGCTGTTTTTGTTTAACCAAAAGTTTATTCTTGAGCTTGGAAATAGTTTGACAAAAACAACCTTAATTAATTATTATTATTATTATTATTTTATTCTTGATTCTTAAATAGAAAACATTAATACATTGTTTAATTAATTGATGAGCTTTATTCTTTGAGGAAACCGCCATCTATTAGTTACAAATTATAAAATATCTAAGTCGGACTTCTCTTTAAATGACCACGTCTCATTTTAAATACAGAAGAAATACAAGATAAAAGACGCTTGTTAGATGGCACCTAGAAATCATACAGTTCTAAAAAATCTTTTAAAAACATTATAAATTGAGTCGGACAATGCAAGCATTTGAAATTTGAAGACGTCGTCTACAGCTCTAAAAAAAAATGTAATGGCCATTTTTCAAAAATCTTCTGACACTTCATAAATATTATAAATTGAGTATTTGAAAAAGTTATTGACCATATTCTAAAGTATACATTATTTATAGTATTTATACTTTCACTCAAAGTAGAATTTTGTTCTGTTCAGTTACTTTTTGACAGGCAAGAGTAACCTACAATAAGAGGATAGTCCATTTAGCTTTGATAATATTTCCCCTCATACCATATTTAAATAAAAGCTCATAGAGAAAAGATGATCGTTAATTTGGAGCGCGCTGGAAATTAACTGGTGATTGATTGGTTGAATCAAACGGTCCCTTCACATAGATCATACAATTTCTATCCACCCTGAGCTACAAGTGTAATTTTATTATACTTTTCCTCGCAGGTGATCGTCATTATACTGCAGTAATAATAAAGCTAAGCACTACTAGTCACTTTCCACCTCTGCACACAACAGTTTATGGATGAATCTCAGCGTCATCATGTGCTTCAGGTTGGCTGCTTATAAAGGGAACGTCTAAAGTCTCTACGTTATTGATCAGTGCCTTGTCTAAATGCCTTACAAATGGTCTCCGTCAGCTGTGACTACATGCAGATGTGACTCTGGTACATGAATCACAGAGACGATGACGGACACACCGTGTGCTTATTCGGTAAGGACGGTAAAGTTACATACGACACGTGTTTTTTCATATACAGCGGTAAACAGCAGTGCTTGGTCAAGACGAGATGCTTTGGAGGACACAAAGATGAGTGTGTAAGGCATGACTGGCTGCTCTGGACAGGAGAGGGGATCTGAGCAGGACTTTACAGTGGGAGAGAAGTAGACAGAGGGACGGTCTCTGATCCTTCATGAGAGTCCTGGACGCTTCCACTCCTCCAGCTCTCTCCTCACGCCTTCACATCATCACTTCTCGTCTCCTCTCCTCCTTCTGTTATCATTATTATTATTAATCAACGCGATTGCCGCACATCTCATGTGTTGCACTTGCTGCGCATGCTGGATCGCAGCATCAGCGTACACTCATGAGGGACTTCAGGGTTTTCAATCATGCGTTGCCACAGCCGCTGTTCCTCCCCGTAGGAGTCCATCCAGTCTACCTCGTTCCCGTAGCTTTTGCCTTGAGGGGGGAGACGAGACAAACATTTGTTAGAGCTACTACAGAGCCCTGAGGATATTATTAGAAGTGATATATGGAGTTAATTTCAGATATATACATTTTTTATCACTACGCAGAGGACACCACAAATTCATGAAGATCCAAAATGCTGCATATACATAATGATTTCCCCGTTCATGAGCTTTAGAGGAGTCGGCAGGCTGATTGTGTTTCCTTTGACTGAGCCAGGCTAGCCGTTTCCCGCTGTTTACAGTCTTTATGCAAAGCTAACTGGCCGCTGGGTGTATGTGACTTCACTTTAAAAAGGGGCAGATGTGAGAGTGCTATCAATCTTCTCAGCAAATGTTCAATTATTCAACACCTGATTAATATTAATTTGGATTAATCTAGTATAATACAGCCTGCAGGGGCCACTATCCACTAAAACAGCTGTTAAGAGGCTGAGTAAACTCGCACTGTGAGGCGTTAAATCCACAGTCAGTAACAACAAGCTTAAATTGGCATAACGTGGCCAACTGAACTAGACGAAACTATGTGACACAATATAATATGAGATGATACGAAACGACAGAAAATATTGGAGCTTAGTTCACCCTCTTTGTCTGACTCCCAGCACCATAAGTGCACAGGTAAAAATAAGGTGTAACCATCCAACCACACTCCCACCAATATGAATTTTGTTGCAGGAATGAAGCTCTTTATAGTGTCATTTCAAAATGTACCCACAATATTCTGGATTTATGTCTTGTATGGTTGCAGGCCCTGTAGGTTGCATGTATGGCACGACATAAATATCATTATCATACATACAGAATTAAAGAAAATGTCAAATTAATCTTTTATATACATTACAGAATTAAAGAAAATGTCAAATTAATCTTTTATATACATGAAAATTACATATTTTTGATCATTTGTACACCTGAATATTTTGGGGTTTTGTCGAGCCAGGTCTTAAATCATCCTAGTTTGTACAAAACAAAACGACTTCCTCCAGATGACACAGCTCACAGTCTGATTTCCCTTTGAATATTTTTCAGCCTGCCAGCTTCACTTGCCAGAGAAGGAATAACAGCAGCTCTCAACTGCGCAGCTAAAGATCTTTGGCTTCCAGATGTGAAAAGTGAGATGTAATTTATGATTCAGGACTTTAGTTTGCATATACATGAGTCCACATTCATATTCATATGTCCTTCACTAAACTTTTTACAAGATATTTTCATATTAGAAATGAGCTTTACAGCATATCTCCCTCCTCAAAGTCTCAGTAAATCCTTTCAGCCCACAGAGCTGTGCAAAATATTTTAACCACCTTATTTGAAATTCTGAGCAAATCTTTGACCTTTAAGACAAAAACACTCACCTGTTCCAGCTCCCAGCCTGACTCCTCCCAGGAAGACATTGCTGGCCAGGGCTTCTTTGTCCCACACGGTGAGCTCCAGGCAGACGTTGTTGAGGTCTCCGGGCTGCAGGCCGCAGTAGGTGAAGGTGTGGTTCCACTGTGGATTCACGGTGCGTCGCTCCACCACCGTCTTGTGCTTGGTTGACTTGTTGGTGTCAGGAAGGAGATATCTGGGGAAAAAAATACAACTTTACTTTATAAAGGTTAGGCCGTGTTTTTCAAAATAACATGTGAGAAGGAAGCCAGGGGAAGGGGCTAGGAGGGTGGGTGGCCAGGGGGGGCACAGGCCGCTCCCAGAATCTGAATGCCACCATGGTCAAGGTGAGACTACAGAGTGACAAGTAAATCAAATGACAATGAGACAGAAAACAACCACAAAGAGACATAAAACAGCCAGAAAGTGACACAAAATGACTACAAAGAGACATAAAACAACTACAAAGTGACACAAAATGACTACAAAGAGATATAAAACAACCAGAAAGAGACATAAAACAACCAGAAAGACACAGTAAATGACTACCAAACAGACAAAAACAATTACAAAGAGACACAAAATGACTACAAAGAGACATAAAACAAACACAGAGACACAAAACAACCACAACGAGGCATAAAACAACCACAAAGTGTCACAAAATGACTACAAAGAGACAGAAAACAACCAGAAAGACACAGTCACAAAATGACTACAAAGAGACAGAAAACAACCAGAAAGACACAGTAAATGACTACCAAAGAGACAAACAATGACTACAAAGAAACAGAAAACAGCCACAAACGATGAGATGGGCAATGCTCTGATGCAGGAGGGGTTGAAGCCCACATGTCTGTGGCCAAGAGGCCAGTTGTCTCAAGATGAGTCAATGGCTGTGACAAACAGCAGCTATTTGTTGATTTTATGTCATATTAGAATATTTAAAGTTGTTTATTTGGCACTCACTTATCACACTGAATACCTTTGTGCGGTTCATGACTGCCAAGAATCATGGCTTCAAAAGTCTGAGTACATTTATACTCATCTTCTTTCAAGCCGTGTCCCCAGTCTAACATCAAAGTGGATCATCTCACCCTTTCACAAAAGGATCAGAAGTGCCTCCGGACTTGACAGCAGTTAGATTTTTGGCTCCTTTGACCAGCAGCTCAACCATGCCCCCTTTAGGCAGCGTGAAGCTGCTCGTCTTCTTGCTTTTCAGGAACCCTTTCTTCACTGAGGAGGGGAGGGGAGCAGACATGGAGGAAGAAGAACACTCTTCAATCACCTCTTTTGAAAAGCCTAACACAGTAAAAACATATAATATCTAACAGTCATCACAGGTATGAATGTACCTTGTACTTGATCCAGAGGCAGCATGAGGTTCTTCTCTGCCGGTATGTACTTCAGCACGACAGTCAGTTCTCCTTTATACTGCATTGTGGAGTCTATACTGCCCTCCACCTGCACAAACATTCACATTTCAAACACGTGTCCTTGTGTGTGTCTGTGTGATGAAGACAGCAGGATGATTGGAGGTCCTACCTTTGGCTGCAGAGCGTACCACTCCTCGATTTGGGAATCAAACTCCCAGGAGTCGAAGGTCAGCTCCACCTCTCCCAGGAAGCTGTTGTGTCCAAACCGGTCATGGTGCCACACGGAGACCTGCAGGGTTCGTGTCTCCAGCTGCGAGTGGCTGATCACGTACTGCACAACACAGAACAAACATGTTTGAAACAGAGTCTCAACTTGAAGTCGAGGAATAACCGATGAGTTTGTTTTTTTCAGCCACTCACCCTCAGATTCTCATTGAAGATGGGGTTGATGGTGTTGGCCTTGATGCTCGTCTTCCTCTTGCTCTGTCTGGACGTGTCCGGCAGCAGGTAAGTCTTCACGTAACTGCCCCGGGAAAAAGACACAGTGACTCAGTCAGGCTCCATTGGAGGTAATGGGAACCATTTGTTCTTGTTTATACCAACGACAAGAAATATCATCTGCCTCTGATTTATTACAGTAGACGCTCGTATGAACAGCTTTGGCTCAATAAATATAAAAAATTAATTACTATAGGCTATAAAACAGCTAAAATAAAACATTGTAAATTAAATGTGTGCTCTGATGTTTTAGAAAATGTGCTTTCTTTTGCTTTTTTTTAAAATCAGGAGTTTAATAGTGACAACAACAAGCATGAGTTCATTTAAGGTGCCATCTAACAAGCTTCTTTTATCTTATTTCTTCTGTATTTAAAATGTGCAGAAACAGAAATTCAGTCATTTAAAGAGAAGTCAGACTTAGATATTTTATAATTTGTAACTAAGAGATGGTGTTAGCGAAGTGCCAAAAAATGTAGTATTTGTGGTGTTATCTTGGGGTTTAAAGTCGAGTTGGGCAGAAAGTGAGACCGACTCAGGCACTTCTGATGAACTTTGAGAGTGTCTCTAATTCTCCTTGGGCCAAGCGTCAATAAATAATACAGCATAAGACATCAGAGGCTGCTGAACACTTTCTGAACTCCTGACCTCACCATTGACCTTTGACTTCAGAAATTTCTCCACAACACAAGACTCCATCCTTTATACTGTCTGTGTGTTTAACGTATACACCCTTCATAAAGGATGCCTCATTAGTGGTGCCATTACTGTGCTTCATCAACAACAGAGCACACTGACAGTGCACATCCTTAAGTATTGACAGCTTTAGAGTTGTTTGAAGGTGTGTTTTTCCTTTCTGTTTTTGTGCTAAGCTCGGCAAAACACATCCTGCATCACTCTTTCTATTCAACTCAACAAACTGACTTAATGATCTCATTGAACATCTGGCAATTACTTCCCAAAATGTTGCAGTATTTCTTCAAGAAGACGGATGACTATGTATGTTAAAAAAAGATAGATACCTCATTACTTACACTACTACTATTTATCAGCCCTAAACTCTAAGCACTAGTGTGTGTGTGTGTGTGTGTGTGTGTGTGTGTGTGTGTGCACTCTTACGCGTCCGTGCGTTGCCTCCTCTCGTCTCCCGTTGCCAGGTTGTGACACTCTTTGACCAGGACATTGAGAGCACCGGTTTTGTAGCTGTAGCCGATGTTCAGCAGGATCTCGCCGCTCACCCTGGCGTTGCCATAGTCACCAGTCTCACTGTACAAACTCATCATGCTGTTTATACTACTCTGTTAGGGAAAGACAAGAGGCAGAGAGAGGGAGATGTGAGTGGGGGAGAAGGTCAAAGGAGGGGAAAGAAAAACAGAGATAAAAAGCAGCGACAACATCTAAAGCGCCACAGAGCGCTGATGAAATGTGGTAGAAATAATTGAAGTGCTTTGTGAACTCGAAATAAAATCTGTGGCCAAGCACGATAACACGAAGGGTAAGGGCTCATGCAGTTTGAAACTGTTTATTGAGTTACAGAGTCCGGAAAATAATAACGCGACGGTAAATTATTCTCAGGAACTGGAAGACATCAGGAATGCTTCCGTTTCAAGAATGAGTTTGGAAAGCTTACTGCATGTGAGAGGACGTGCTGGGTCATACAGGATGTGTAATGAGGCAGAAACATATTTTCCATGAGTGAGATTAAGTGACAGGATGAGGTGGAAGCTCATAATGACACTGATTTCCATGTGGGATTTGTGCTTTTATAGTTCCTGCCAGTATAATTTCTCTAATGGAGAAGTCCTGAATTTCAGAATAAGCTCACTGACGCCACGATGCTTTGGTTATATTATTAAATAAAAACTGCAACTAGCAATTATCTCCTATTGATACACTCACTAATTATTTGCTTCTTTCTAATCCTTTGGTGAAAAGTGTCACAGTTTTCTAAGGCCTGACGTGAAGTCATCAATAGTCCAAAGGCCCAAAAGATAGAAAAGAAATCAAAATGAAACAGAAATAATAAACAAAGCTCGGTCGAACAATAGGCTACATTAGAACAAAGGAATATTGAATATAAGTGTAAAATGAAGAATCAGAAGAAGAATCAATAGAAAAAAACACAAGGCAAAATAAAAACTCCACAGTCTTGAAGAAAATCGATCATCTTGCCAGTAACATCCAGAAAGTTAACTTTCCTTTAGCTGTGGGTGTATTGACCTGTGTGGCTGCAGTTGGCAAATTAATTCTTACAGGAAGCACGAAACACATCATTTTACCTTCTCATACTGTGTACCTGCAAAAACCTATTTCATGAACAAAAGACTCATTCTTCAATCATTAGAACCACAGCAGGTAATTTTGTCTGGAAAATGTCTTTGGAAGCAGACAAACATGACTATTGTTTCTCTGCACCGGATATAACCAGTAAAAATCCATCTAACCTCAGTTAGTTCCTGCAGGGAACCAGTGTGATACATGCATGGAGTGTTTGTGTTGTTGTTAAAGGTGAGGAGCAAAGACTTAATGGAAATAGACATAGCTCTTATAAAACAAGGCAGTATGAGCACAAACAGACAGTGGACACAGAGGTATATTCAGAACATATTGGTATATTCAGAACGTACAGGTATATTCAGAACATACTGGTATATTCAGAACGTACAGGTATATTCAGAACATACAGGTATATTCAGAACATATTGGTATATTCAGAACATACCGGTATATTCAGAACATATTGGTATATTCAGAACATACAGGTATATTCAGAACATATTGGTATATTCAGAACATATTGGTATATTGAGAACATATTGGTATATTCAGAACATACTGGTATATTCAGAACATATTGGTATATTCAGAACATACAGGTATATTCAGAACATACAGGTATATTCAGAACATACTGGTATATTCAGAACATATTGGTATATTCAGAATGTACAGATATATTCAGAACATACAGGTATATTCAGAACATACAGGTATATTTAGAACATATTGGTATATTCAGAACATATTGGTATATTCAGAATGTACTGGTATATTCAGAACATACTGGTATATTCAGGATGTACTGGTATATTCAGAACATACAGGTATATTCAGGATATACTGGTATATTCAGAACATACAGGTATATTCAGAACATATTGGTATATTCAGAACGTACAGGTATATTCATACTGTACACTTGTATTATCGGGAAAAATCAGCATACAATATTGAATGCTGTGTGTAATATTTGTGCTCTGGTGCTTTGCTGCTGTGGCTTCACTGCTCTATAATGTAGTGGAGAGTGTGAATGCATGCAGCGACGTGGAAGGGGAGACTTACAGTCTCGGCATCCGAGTCAGGGACATTGAGGTACCACCTTCTCTCCGAGCCAGGAGTGGAAGTCTGGCATCCGATTCGTTTAAGTGATAGAGAAGATAAACGGGAGAAAGCAGGAGGGGAAAAGCAGAAGCAGAGAAAGATCTGAGCTCTTTGATGCGTTAGTGATAGAGACAGACCCCGAGCACAGACCCCCTCAGCCCCCCGAGGAGGAGCTGCAGAAACCACATTACACACGGTTACCATGGTGATTATCAGAGGAAACCACAGAGATTACAACTCATCTGGAATCGTCTGTGAAATCGGCATGGCCGCACGCAGGGCAGCAGCCACAGTGAGGAAGAAGTGCAGCTCCTCTATGATGCTTACAATGAAATCATTAGATAATTAAATCTTTCACATTCATCTCATCCATGTGTGTGTGTTATATGGAGACACAGACTTAAATAACTCTGGAATATAATGAAATATTGTTCATTCACGTCACCCTCCAAATGAACTGTTACAACTTTGTTTTTAATTGTTGTAATCTAACTATTATACTGACAGGTGTTACTATAATTCTGTCCATCCCATTTATATCAATCAGAGTAGGATTATTATTAGTTAGTTTGTCTGTCTATCTATATTAATCTGTTTTTATATTTATATCTATTTATATTTTTATGTGTTTCACTATTATAATTTAATAAATAATAAATACAAATGTATTTATTATTTATTTATCTATCTATTTATTTATTATTTATTATACATTTTATTGTGTATATTATTATCATTTATTTATATTATATTATTTATATATTATTTAGTTTTATTTATTTTATTTAGATATTTTATAGTTTTATTTTACTTTTTTTATTATTTATCTATTTTACATTTTTAATGTGTTTTTATTATTATCATGCATCTGTATTTATTTATTTAATTTATTTTCTTTATTTTTTTATTTACAGTTAATAACTTAATTATTTTGTATTGATATTTTAATTAAATTTTTACTTATTCATACATTTTAGTACAGTTACTTATTCGTATTTATTTATTTATTTTTCTTCTCACTACAAACTGATAAGATAGTGTTACCTCAGTGGTGGTGGGCTGTTTTATTGTGTGAAGCACTTTTGTTTGTTAAGCTCTATACAAATAAAGACTGATTGATTGACACCTCTCTACCAATCTACCAGCATCATAAATCTTTCTTTATTGCAGGTCTGCTGTATCAGGCCACATTAGTTTGAACTTGGTGTACCTAATAAACTGGCAGCTGACTGTTACTCATCAGAAAAACAAGGTTTCCATGAAGCCTGCAAAAACTGATAATGGAAATTGGACTATTAAATAAATGATACTACTTCAGCAGTGCTTTCATTATCCACCCAAAGCCCTCCATGCAGTGAATCATGTAGCAGTGGGCAGAGTATATTAGCTCGAATCAACGACAGACGCAACTATCTGCATAATGTCCCTCATCATCAGCTCCATTCATACAGACAACGGCAGCTCAGTGACGGCTGTTAGTCATTCATGAGATGACACGATAAATGTCAGACAGGCGGGATGTCTGTCTCGCCTGTTTACCTGTGAAGTTCCCAAATTATACACACACACACCCACACACACACACACGATTCATAACTGTGTTTTCATGTGTGATAATATTAAATTAAACCATGCAGACAGTTGGTTTTATGTGCACAAGTTGAGCGATGTCTGTCATTTCAATCAAATTTAAGGACAAAACTAAGTGAAGAAAAAAAAAATCACATTTTAAAGGAACAGTGTGTACGACTTAGTGCTGTAGTTTCTGATTGCAACTCCCTCGCCTCACTCTCTCACTGCTTCTAAGGTAACAAAAACAAAATGATTCATATGTTCAGGTGATTACACACTAATGAAAACACATTTATTCATAGTATATTGCATTTCTGCCATATTCTGTAAATAGAGCTGCGTAAATCTGACACACTGGACCTTTAAACAGTTCAGTTCAGTTTCTCTGTTATTGTGAAACCACATCGAGCACGTCTCCGTCACGCTGTGGCGAGACAGAAGCGTGCTCGGTTGGATTTTGGGTTTGAAAAACTGGTCACAGTGAGATCTGTAGATTATCCTGAGTTAACACTGATTTTGGAAAGAGATGTTACTGGAAAGAGATTTGAAAGCGACGGGAGGTCTTTTGTTGTTGTCATTGAGATTTTTTAAAAAGGACATCTTCGTTTGTGTCTCATAGTCTGAATTTATTTGTTAGATAAAATAAAGAGACACAAACTTTAACTGCAGAGCTGGGTGATAATTATCTGAGGGATGATTTGTTTATTTAATCCATCGTTAATATAAAAATATAAAATATCGACTTGTGCACATACAGCAAAACTGTCTGCATTGCTCCAGGTGAGATGTTTGACGCATATAGTATGATAAAAACTAAATTAAAATACATGTTTCATGCAGCAACAAGTCTCTATGTTATCATACTATTAGTCAAGGTAGTTTATGTAAATGCTGGAGGCTTCCTCAGTGTTCGTGACACAAGCTGTGTCCTGGCCCTAAAGCTCATACTATGTTTACACAGTGAATAACAGAACATACACACCTTACACATCATGTGACGGTGAGTGCATGCGTGAGTGTGTGTGTCCATGTTTGTACTGTACAAGAGCACACAGGACTTCCAGAATCTGTTTTGATGTTCTCGTGTTTGCACTAGTTTTAACGTGGGCGGTACCGTTGACACTGCGTTGCTGAGGCGTCGGCTGTGCGTCTTGCTGTGGGCCGACATCAGGGCGTCGATGTCTTCGTCCACGTCGTCGTCAGAAAACTCCTGCGGACGACAGAGTTCAGATTCAAAACAAAAAGGAGGCGAGGCGACATCTGGGAAGCTGGCCAAGGCGTCTTTGTGTGGGTGGATGCAGCCAGCTTCCATAAATTAAATCGGACAGAGTCAGGACGGAGAGTGGTAATATGTTTATACTCGCTTTTCACACACACAGAATCACAATGTCATCGGGTTTAGACTTGTGTGAGCATGAATGGATGACTAGGTTCGGGAACAAATCATGTGTGAGCGCTCCTTTGAATGCAAATGAACACTCCGAGACAAAGCAGCCCTATACTGACCATCAGATCCCTCCACCTGTTTTCAGCCTACAGCCGTTTAGATGCTTGTCATGCTCTTTGAAGTGAGCTCTGAAGTGAAATTAACATTCAGCCCCATGTCTGACGCATCACATCAGCCCACAGACCCTGAGCTCAATATGGACACACTACAGTAGAGTAGATGTATGGATTCAAAGGGAAGCAGACGTGGACTGATGAATCAAAGAAGCTGTGATTGTTTGCTGTGAAATGTGTGAGGGGTTACACCCGAAGGAGGGTTCATAGATCAATGCCGCTTACTGTTTCGTTGAGCCCCGGGACCGAGCGGCTTCTGTTGCTGAAGGTGTCGTCACTGGGTTCAGATCCAGGAGCTGACAGGTCCATCTCTGAGCGGCTGTGATCTGGTGTGGTGAGAGGGAGGAGAGATGGTGAGTTTTAAAGATGCTGTTTGAAGAGAGAGAGAGAGAGCAACTGGAAGGCAAAAACCACTGAGCGCAGAAAACTAATGATGATCTGCTAAGACAGCATGTGAGCATCATAAACATGCACATATTTACACTCCGTGTAAGAGGAATACTTTAAATTTATTTATCTTGCTGCTAATGTTCATAAAATTAGAGAGTTGCTAATTTAAAGGAACTCTTGGGGAAATTCGTTCATTAGTTTTCTTGCCCGAGAGTCACATTAGAAGACAGAAACCATCTCTCAGTGTTGCAGTTTGCCTCTCGAAATTTAAGTCATTTTTGAAATATTTGGCTCTGATCTTAGATAGATAAAAACAGGTTTCTCATTTCCAGCCGTAAACATTGCTTCTGTTGAAATGACAACTGTCACTGGCAGATAAAGTTGCCACTAAGCGGCAACCTCTGTGGCTATGAGTGAACTGTAATTCCCCAAACGTCCACTTGAGGCTGGCTCCAGAAGTTAGTCAGTCACCATAAGTCCCCATGTTCAAATGTCCAACTTCACAGCAGAAATAAACATGTTTACAGCCTGGCACCAGGGGCGCCACCAGGAATTTTGGGCCCCATGACAAAAAAAATCTAATTGGGCCCCTCTGTGCAGCTGTACATCTCTAGGACCTAACTATCCCATCAAAAGCTTTACATAACTCTAATCAAAGGCTTGCAACTGTTTTGCGTCTTGTAGTTTAATTCTAGTACTAGCACAATATTTACTGCTGGTGATTTGTTCATGCACGCAAGTCTGCATACAGTATCAATTCACTATTTGATGCGAGATTAAAGCCACCATAAAAATGTGCTAAGGCCATTTTTATTTAACTTTTACTGCCTAAACCACGTAAATTTGATTAATTTGATTATTATATTTGAAATATATGTACTCAGTGGTGATGGTTTCATAATTTTATATTGGTGTTTACCTATTTTTTGGGGCCCCTGTCAGTCGTGGGCCCTTGGGCCTGCCTGGTACAAAAAACAGTTGTGGTCTTTATAGCTAATTTCCCCGTTCATGACAACTGTACCGACATCACGGATAAGCCGTCCAGACAAGCTGTCTGTCAGTCGACGTCATTGTTGTTCTACGGAGACTCACAGGTTGTGTGTGTCGGCTAACACCTCCAGCTTAATTCCTTTTATAAACACAGATTTGAATAACCGAGTGAATGAGCTCAAAATGTTTGCTGTGGAGTATTTCTGTTGCTCATGGCGCAGAGTGAATCACTCGGTTCATGACTCCAGAGGACTGTAATGTTGTTATTAGATCGTCCTGTGTTTAGAGTCATCGTCGTGCCATTTTCCAGATACACAAGTTGACAGTTCCCCGAGGACGTAAGCAGAGACCCACCCCCTCCACAGAGTGTGTGAATTTGTGTGTGTGTGAGAGAGAGGGATAACCCACTTGGTGGATATTAATCTTGCAGAGGCTCAGAAACCTCGTCCTTACTGAGAGGTTAAAATAACATTTTATACACAGGCCTTTAAGCTCACACAACATAGATACATTATCAATATTATGTAATTATTTTGTACTCTACTCTGGAAGAAGTCTCAGTCATCCACAAAAGTGATCTCTGAGGTCTACTGGGTCATTCGCTAACGACCAAACACTTTGCCCATGTCTATGATCTGATGTTTTAATCCTTAATGTAATTTATGTGACCTCATTGGCTCTGTTTCCTTTTTTCCTTTATTTTCATGTTCACAATAGCAGACGACTTTGAAATTGATGTATAAGAAATGCAGAAAATTCAGTGTCTGACACTTTATGGGGACCTGCAGCGCCCCCCCTGAGTGATTTGTGACCTCTGGACATGTGGTCCCGTATTTTTCCACAGCGATGTTGAAACTTGAAACTAGATTCATGATGTCACGCTTTAAGTGAATGTAAGATAACACCATCATTCATCAGGATGTTTTCATTAATATTAATCTAATTAATGTAGGAATTAAGAGGAAAGGTGTGGACCCTTAAGTAGTTTTCAATTAGTGGACAAATTAAGGCTGGGTATCACACTGAACAATCTAAGATATGTGAATTAAGTCATGGTGTTTTAAGCCTAATATGTTAACGATTTACGCTAGAGTAGCTGAACACAGTTTAATTCATGCTGTAAACTTTTGCTTTTAAGGAACATGGAGTTTTTTTCAGCTGTAGAGCTGGAAGGTACATCTATGAACTTCAATCCTTATTTAATTTAACTGCTCTCGCTGCTTCCAGTCTGTATACTAAGCAAATAACTGCCTCTGTACTTAACACACAGACATAAATCTTCCAACCTAGGGAGGGTATTTCCCTGAATACTGAAGTATTCTTTGAAACATGTAAAATAAAGAAAGAAAACAGGAAAGTTAAGTTGAACCTTTGTCTGAGATTTGAGTAGGACAGGCTGCATCTTTAAAAACACAGCGACCGTGTAATGAGCCGACGAAGGCAATTAAAAAAGAATCTTCTATAAACTAGAAATACAGAGCTACACGTTCAGCATATATAAAACCTATATATGTTCTAACAACATCTGTGGATGTAAGTGGGGCTCCTCACTCAGCGGCTCTTTTCCAGCTCACGTCTCTTTTGAAATCTTGACACACTTCTCGGCAGCTGTTACCAGTGAAGATAAAGCATCTGGCACAGACGTGACTCCTGCTTCAGACAGGAGGAGGATGGGATCATTTCGTCCTTTAGGGGGTACTAAAGCAGCTGAGCAACCTCCGAGGCTGTGAAGTGCAGAGCTCTTCAGAAACTTGTGGGTGGCGTCACACATACGCTGCCCGTTCTTTATAGCGTCAGTGGTTTTTGCACAGGTCAGACTCTCTAACATCATCTCTGATCTGGTTATCGCCGCCTCTAACACGTCTTGAATCTGATATAGAAATGTTGCGAAGCTGTGAGACAAAGCAAGGTGAGAGAGTGTGTACCTGATGAAACCGAGGCCCTGGACACCGAAATGGTCGGGGTGCCTGAATCCGTCCTGTGATTCCCCGCAGCTTTCTTCTCAGACGTGCTGTCACTGGAGTGTAAGCTGGCAACGCTCTCCGCTCCGTCAGGCTTTGTGCAAAAACAAATACACCCAAAACAACTGTCAAATCTGGATGTTGCCCTACAGCGTGTTGCAGTATGTGTGATTGTGTTTGTGTGGATCAGTTGCTGACCCTGACCCTCCGGTTGTCGCTCGGAGTTGAAGATCTGTCCGGAGTTTTGGAACGCAGGTTGTTGGGGACCGTTGGCATCCCTGAGGACTCCAAGGCCACCGCACCGCCCCTGAAAACGAGAAAGAAACCAGCTCAACAGCAAGTATTTACATTCTTCATCATGAAAAAATGAGACGCAGACGTTGCTGTGCTGGATCGCCGGAGCTGAGCCGCAAGATCAAGCTCTCGATTTTTTCCAGTCCATCTACGTTCCAGCCCTCACCTGTGCTCATGAGCTTTGGGTAGTGACCGAAAGAATAGGATCACAGATTAAAGTGGCCGAAGTGAGCTTCCTCTGTCGGGTGGCTGGGCTCAACCTTAGAGATCCCAGAACCTGCTGGAGGGACTACATATCCCATCTAGTCTGGGAACACCTCAGGATCCCAGAGGAGGAGCTGGAATGAGCTACTGGGGAGATGGACGTCTGAAACGTCGTGCTAAACTTGCTGCCACTGCGACCCGACCATCCGGATAAACGGAAAGAAATGGATGGATTATGAAGATGTTTCATTTAAGTCTTGCATAGTCGTGTAACACTTGTGGGAAACAACCTGCCCGAGGCTCTTTGGCTGCATAAATCAGATTTACTCAAATATCTTTATCGATGCTTCAATGTGACTGAGCTTTTAATAACTGTTATTACCATCCCACTTGATTTTTCTCGTGGTTTCACTGCAGTTACGTTGCCTTGACGCCTGAAAGTGTTCGAACAGATATAACTCTTCATGCTGCAGACAGAAGGCTGGAGCGTGGATACCGTGTTGTATGCAGTACATGGTGCATTTGTGGACAGTCACCTGTTTGAACGTGGACTCGGAGCAGAGCGAACACTTCGTACGCTTTGAGCATCCCCATCCGAAACAAATTTGAGACTGGTGCTGTCGACTTCGTTCTCCGGCTTCAAGTTGGATCGGTTGGCTTTTTTATCCATCTTCATCCTTCTCCACACAAACACACACAAACACACACATGTACACACACAGGGAGTCTGTTATCTAGTGTATTGGAGATATTCAGTCACATCCACTATTGCAGGATCATTACGCTGTGTCTCTGTGCTCCGTCTGTTTCACCAGTTTACATCCTGCAGAGGAAATACACCCTAGATGACTCAACAACCCTGACACTTTATTATATTACTATTGTTTTAGTTAATTATTTCCACTAAGTGGGTGGTTCTCTGTCCAATAAGTTTCTCTTTCTGGTATAAAAACATCCTGATGATTACTTAAAGCATTTATTTATATTTTAATTATATTTTACGCAGCATCACAACTTTTTTGGAATCAGGGTTGCACCAACATCGTCTTTGCGACACTGTTGTGGCTAACTAACTCATGTTACTGTAGTTACAAATTAAAAAGGTTTTAGGTTTTATTTTGTAATTCACATCCATTTATGTCCTGTCTTTGTTGTATTTTCCTTTCACCTGTCTCTCGTTAGTGTCACCTGTCTCTCGTTAGTGTCACCTGTCCCTCCTTGTCCTGTATGTGCTCCTTTGTGGTCAGGTTGCACTGTATCCTGTTTTGTTCTCTAGTCCTGAGTAAGTTCCCAATTACATATCCTGTTGTTTCACCACGCTCTCACCAACCACTAAAAGTCAGTCCCAGATTTACTCGTCTGGCAGCTTCTTGTTCGCTTACTCTTCTTTTCTCTTCTTAGTTTCTTCCGTCAACGTCCCTGTTACGGATTTTTGTTTGTTTGGACTTCACTTGGATTTTCTTTGTTTTTGTCTGGTCCCACCAGTTGCTCTTTGTTATTTTGAGTTTGTTCCTTCAGTCACTGAAGTTACATTTTTGTATCCATCTGTGTTTGGGTCCAATTTTCAAACCGAAACAACAATAATACAAATCCAGGCTGTCGTATTTCCTAACACTGAGGAACATTTTCTCTTTGTGTTTCACTTCGAAACTTAAATTTTCACAATCCTGACACATGAATCTGATGATTGTCCATCACTACTGTTTGTGAAATTTGACGCAGGAGCACAACTTTTAATATTAAACATTGCAGATGAGAAATGTGTTCAATAAAAATGTTTTATAGTTCTTTTATTTAAAGAAATTGTGTTTGAATGAATAATTAATGATGAGTTATTTATTTATTAGTCAGCAGTCACTAACGTAGCTTCATTTTTTATTTACAGAGCAGCCCTGATATCTGTTGTTCAGAGCTCTTTTCTCTGTATGGCTTCTTTGTTTGAATCAGGAACCATTACAGTGCAGCCACGATGGGGAGCGATGTGAGCGAGCCAGAGTAATCCAATTACTGCCGTGTTGCTTCATCAAATGTATTTTAAAATGCATTCAGGATCTCTGAAAAATCAGATGAGCGTCCACTTGATCTTTCTAATGCATTTGTACCGAGTCCTCAACGTACTGCAGATTTCTTTCAAATGTGGTTTGGAATGATTGTCGCTCTGCTTTCTCCATATTTCATGTTGTTCACCGAGTAAATTCATAAAACCTACGTGTCTGCATGAACATATAAACTGAGCTTCTATCACGACTCACCCTTTCCTCCTGACGCCGTTCATAACACTGAGCACTGCACTTCTGTTGGACTTTGGGGTGTTGGATCTCTCCGGCTCAGGAGGGTTTGGCGGGTTTTCTGTCAGCTCTGTCTCTGTGACTAATCATGGAAAAACATTGAGAATCAATCACTCAAACCAGCATTTATCTTTCACCATGTAACATACTATACTGTTTAGATAACAACTTTACAGTCGAGGTGAAACTCACTGATAGGGCTACTCAGGATTGTCTGTTTGATCACGTCACCGCTCGGCACTCCCTGCTGGAAACGCTTGGACCGCTCCTCAAGGAACCATTCTCCTGTCACCACCTTCAGCTCCCTGCAAACACAACGCCCACGTATTACTGGACTCAACATACTTTCTGTACTCTTAGATATATAATAATGGTCATACTGACCACGGTATGAAAGGAGATGGGTAGGGGATGATAAAGCTTAGATTATTTACATTTTATTTAGTGCATGAAGATGATAGCATCAGATCATTGAAAAGGAACAGGAAATTAATGAACAATGGATGATGCAGGAGCCAAAATGTTTGTTTGTCCTGTGCTGGTTGGATGTTCTCTGGATCAGTATCATTTCCAGTAATTGGCACACGGGGTGGTTCTGTGGTTTACCTGTTCACAGACTATGACTCTTCTGTTGACTGTTGTAACGTGATGACAGGTTAAGTTTCGTTTTATGTTTGTCATTCTTGTGTATTCTTCTGTCTTCTGCAGGCTGTAAAACATATCCAGGACTGTTCAATACCAGATGTTCTGCTCCTGTGTTTGCCTGTTTGTGTCTGAGTTGCTGAACTTTAGCTGTGGGTTACACGCGTAGGTGGAGAGAGAGAGAGAGCAGAAACATCTGTGTACTTTAAGACAAAGTTGTGAAATGTTGTACTTCAGGTAAATAAACTTTGTAAGACAAAGTTAACCTTACGTAAAAGTTGTTTATGTACCGCCATGTCTCTCTTTGGGCGATACACAAGTTATGTCATCGTTTGCAAAAGACAGTCACGTTAGAATCTGACGTCTTCAGCTTAGAGACATCAGAAATCTGCTACATGACTTTATTTGCTCACTGTAGACCCACACTGAAAAAAGACCTGGTCTAGCCGTGAAGTGTGTCCCCCACCTTAGGACTTGTCATGACAAATCCAAATAAAAAAAATACAAATTGTGTTTTTTTTTTTAAATCCCTGATTTAAAAGGTTTGGAAACCACTAGTAGAAACACCACAGATAAACATTTTGACTTCTCATAGCAGGAAAAGCACAGGTGATGACCCCACCAGCCACGTCTCTGTCACATCGTGGCCTCGACGCTGTTTAGGTCCGGTCTCTACGCCCGCCAGGCTTTGTTAACTTGCTCAGACTTAGTCATTCTTCCCTGGTTTATATAAGGTAAGTTTAAGTAGGCTGCATAGTTCAACTGTTTCTCTTCTGAGTGTTTTAGTATGTGGAAAATCGCCATTTGTGTGTCTAACTTTAGCAGCTTTATCTGCTCTGTGCTGAATGATGCAACTGCTTGCAGTGTCCATCAAAAACAGAACTGCACAGCGGAGACGCTTCTGAAATGTATCTGTGACGCTTCCAGTGGGGTTAGAAAAATTGCCGCGACCAGCTCCGTTGGCCGTGGTGCCCCACCATGCATAATACATAATATCATGTTGTCTTTAATATTATTAGTTACATCTTTTCCTGCTATGACGAGTCCAAATGTCTGCTGTGAAATGGGTGAATCAGTCTTCTAGAGGAGCACTGAAACACCTGACGCCCCCGCAGACAAGCAGAGACAGATGTGGTGTCATTAACCATCTAATCCAAACCATCTGGAGTCCGCTCCTGCAGACGTCACACTTACAAGATCTTGGCACAAACGTTGCACCTCCACTGGCGGCTGTTGGGAGTTTTAACGCGGCAGTCATTGCAGACTCGCAGCTGACACTCCTCGCAGAGATCTCCGCGGTCGAATATCAGTCCCAACGTCTTCAGGCAGCGGGCGCACTGTCGTTCCCCCAACTCATGGGACCGACGGGAACCCTTTCGTTTGATCTCCAGCAGCTCATTTTTCAGCTTCCTGTAGAGCAGAAAGGGGAGAACATTGATGAAAACTCAGAGCGAGATGAACACGAGTTTAGATGGAGATGCTGAAGTCCTCACCGTATCCTCTTCTCCTCTCGCTTCCTCAGTTTCTCGTCTTTCTGCAGCACCTTCAGGATCATATCTCTTTCATGTTCCAGCAGATAGGAGAGGTTCAGATCCTCTCCGACCTGCTCCATTGGTCCCTCAGTCGACACTCGGCCAGTGAATTCAGCCAAGATGTTTCATGGAGGAAGTCAGAGAGAACTACATTGTGCTACAGAGTGCTCCTCTTTCTGTAACGTTCTGCTGATAATTGGGTTGTCTGGCATAGTCTGAACTTCCCTCCAGTCGTTCCTCCTCTAATCTTCTGTTTTTTCAGGGAAGCTGACAAGATGTGGCCACTCTCAGGAAACCTAGACACAAAGGAAAGTCAATAAAATATGGCTGACATTAATAACTCAGAACAAATATCGAATAAATGCTCCGGCATAAAGAGACCTGGTTGATGTGCTCGTCTTGTGGCCAGTCAATTAAAGCATTAATTAAATTAGCACAGTGATTTTCAGTTTTACAAGCACAAGTAATTGGTAGATATTTGACAGCTCTGCAGTAGCCTAACAACCTCCCAATTAGGCTCCAAAGTCTGACATTCGGAGTACAACACCCACATTTTATCAACTTCTATTAGCAAAGCTCAATCTCTACCTGAAACTTACGACAAGACTAATTATCTGCACACAGTGACAAAACATTGTTTTGGCTTTACGCCGCACAACAGGCTAAAATACCCACAACTGTTGGATGGACTGCAGTGCAGATATCAATGCTCCTCTCTCAGGATGAATTAAAGCAACTTTTCTAACATTAAATGTAGATTTAAATCCATTTTTCTGCACTACGTAACGTAACGCTTTACAGTCACACACAACCAATTATCTCTCTGATGTCCTCCGGCTGCTCCGCCTCAACTCTCTGATTTACAGAGTTTTCTGATGGACAGTGAAGTAAACTGCTGCCAACTGTAGCTGCTGTTAGCTCATGCCGTTTAACGTTAGATTGCCAGAGCACCGCGGGAGTGTTAGTGTTTGTAATCAGCCTCTGTGGACATAATAACAGAGGTGAAATGACGGAGGACGTTGACGGAGGAAACTAAGAAGAGAAAAGAAGAGTGAGTGAACAAGAAGCTGCCAGACGAGTAAATCTGGGACTGACTTTTAGTGGTTGGAGAGAGTTCGGTGAAATAAAAGACTGAAAGACAGACGCCGAGCTGGGCTGACTGCTGTTGGACTAGTCAGTAATATTAGTTGGCTGTTAAGTCTTGTGATGTTTGTCGACTCGCTAGTGTGTTACAAGAATTTTTAAGAAGAACCCTTGAATGAGGAGGACTGGATTCAAAGTATCAAAGTTTAGGTTGAATTTAATATATTGTACAAGAAGGAGCGTTTAACAGTGCAACACACAAGAGTCTTACAGAGAAAAGGTTCCCTGAGGAGCTCTATCAATAGGTTCTTATACATTGTTCAAAAATGGGCTGTCTCTGACACCTCCCCACTGATACAGATAACGTCATAACATTTAGTTGGTTTACTGCTCAGTAATGAGCACTATATTTTACATCCACATGGTACTCCCCTGGCCTGTCTCTCCTGTCCTTATACCACTAATTTATAACTGTCTCTCCCTACCAGCCTCAGTAAATCAGAGGCCAACTAAGGGAGGTATGCGAGACATACAAAGAACAGAAAAGACACACACTATCTGTATGAGTTAAGAAATCTGCACAACAGTATAATCCTAATTTTTACAACACATAGTATCACAAGTAACATAATCGTAACAAACACACGTGTGCAGCTGTCCGTATTTACAACAATGTTTTTTGCCTGTAGACTCAGTGAGCAGTTCAGTATCTTGCCAAAAAAACGCCATGACACACTGATGCGAGGAACCAGAGTTTGAACCACCGGCCCTTAGATTATGATAAATGATCCACAGAGAACAGTGTGAAGCAGAAATGTCACCTCTGGCTGTGCTGTGGAAATGCTAAGTAGATCTGATTTCATCTGATGCTAATGTTGCTCAGAAAAATGATGTGATTTGACACACACACACACACACACACACACACACACACACACACATGGACAGATTGTCAATCTTGCTGCAGTGCTTCATAAAAGTAAACTGCTTTGAATAACCTGTTTTGCACAGGAACAGCCTTCCACGCTGTCAATAAAACCAACCACGAAGATCAGAAACTAATATATAGAGGCTTATTAGAGGCACCGAGAAGAGGGACAAAATTCTGCCGGCGCTCTGCGTAAATGAAGTTAGGAAATAAAAATTGCATGGAGTGGAGCGATCTGCATAAGCCCACACCAGCCTCCTTCAGTCCTTATTCATTACCGTCTCTTTCATCATCGCCCTTTCTTCTCTCGCCTCCTTCCCTTCACTTTACATGAATTAGCACTAATGAACCGGCAGACATCATTTCAGCTTCATTTGCAACCGAAGGCACTTCATGACATCAGTGATTATGGCGTTTTAAGCTGAGCTGCAGCTGCATTGTAGCC
Organism: Larimichthys crocea; assembly: GCF_000972845.2. NCBI lineage: Eukaryota > Metazoa > Chordata > Actinopteri > Sciaenidae > Larimichthys > Larimichthys crocea. The sequence goes on along the minus strand of NC_040028.1, from coordinate 17,778,434 downwards.
AACGTGGACACCTTTAAAGACGTGAGGTGGGGATTTAATAGAGGAGATCACAATGATTTACAGATAACTTTGCATTATTATGCAACTGTTCATTTTCTGTGATCTCCGATGGAATAAGACTAGCAGGCTGCGTTTGAGCATGGTGGTGCTTCGAGCTTAATAATGTCAGAATGCTAACACGATGATTCTTAACTGATGTTTACCATGTTTGTCATTTTGTTTTAAGCACGTTAACATTTGCTAATTGGCACCAAATAATGTCATTAAGTTTGCAGATATTTGTTTATATTGGTCACATATTGATCTTTAAGCAATAATTACATGAGTGGGTGTGCTTTACAGTCAATATTGGCACGACAGTGATGCGGTCATATGATCATACAACAATTACCAAGTTAAATAAAGCATAATATATTGTTTTGCTCACGTTATTGCTCAGTTTCCATGGAGATACATGGGGCCTCACTAACAGCAGTAGACTCTTTTATGTAATGGCACCAAATCTACTACTCCAGCAAGTAGTCCGAGCCTTAGGAACATCAGTGATGAAGTCTACTCCCAGCCAACTAACATTCAAGTTTTCTAGAGATCGTGGGGTTTCCTCAAACTGAATAAATACCACATACATGAACACTAACCTGACTTCTAGTTCAGTCTTGTTGTGACCGAGATATCTGCTGAAAAATATATATTTTTCCACGAACAGATTTAGCTACAGGTTCTCTGACTCGCACAGTTGTTGGGAGGATGTGATCCAGACATTTCCGATAACTCCACGGCGGCGTAAAGTCCAAAAGTCAAAATATGTTGAGAAAAGATGGAAGTAAACATGTTTTTATGTAACTAAATATTCTGTTTGAGTCCATACTAGTCGACATTTAGTCTTCAAAAACAACATGAGCTCCAACATGCTGCACGCAAACAAGGTACACGCCTGTATTAACAAGGTACACACCTGTATTAACAAGGTACACACCTGTATTAACAAGGTACACGCCTGTATTAAGGTACACACCTGTATTAACAAGGTACACATCTGTATTTACAAGGCGTCCATCAGCTCTGTAAAATCCAGGATATTCATAAAAGAAAGCTGAAATTTGAAATTCACATTTATTACTTTATTAAAAGTTAACTTCCAGTTCTCTTATTCAGATTTAATGACATGTTATTTTCAGGATGTAGGAGATGGCAGATGAGTCAGGTGTGCTGTCATGTTAAATCTGAGATCAGATCGGCTACTTATTGTATAACGTGGGTTGACACAAACGTCAAACCTCATCATGGCACTAGACTAGAGGAAACAAATCAGGACATCACCAGAGGCAGTAGGATTTATTCTCTGAGGACCAACAGCTCAAAAAGACGTCTATAAAGTTGACTCAAGACCAGCAAGACTACTCTTCTAATAAAACTCATATGCATCTGCACAGAAAGATAAAGGCAATATTTCTTGTGGGCCGTAACTTCAGTACCCTCTTCACTTCCAGGCATATGTTTTCAAGTCTACCCTTTCACATCTACAAGTTTAACACGTCTGCAGGCATCTAAACTCCCACACATAAGAACCTATGTACCTACATGTGTTCAAATCTGCCAGTAGTTCATCTTCAGCTTGCTCACAAACTATATTCCTATTATTCACATCAGGACGAGGATCATAACGAGCAGAAATATCAACAGAAAATTAACATTATAACCTCCTTAAACGTAGATTTATTACAGGCCTGGAGTTAGTTTTAACTTTGTGTGTGTAAATGTGTGCGAGGAAGTTTATAACAACTTTCTGGCAGTCAAGCAACCCGTGACACAGGACGCTCCTGACGTACCGGGCTCACATATCAAATATTTGGTCACCAACATCAATAAAGTGAAACTTGATATTCATTTGAGCTTCTATCATATTATGTCGTGCTTGTCTTAGAGTTTGAACAGTGTGCTGCAGTAGGCGTGGTGTCCTGACGCAGCCCTCCCTGAGTACACAAAGCATACATTCCCGCTGACGGGTAAACACGAGCGAGGAGACAGTTAAACTTTGGCTTGTGAGCAGAGGAAATGCGCGGTGACTCACTGCTCTCTCAACACGGTGTGGGGAAGGTTTTCATCTTCCACAGCATTCAAAATTCATGTTGCTCAAACATCTAATGGATCATTTGTCACAGAGTCTCTACCGGGGACATCTGGCCACAAAGCCACATCGTGGTCTTTCTCAGTGTTTTGTAACTACGTGGCATTTTACCACCAGTCAGTCTGGTGTTTTCTGCAGGTGGCCTGGCTTAGAGACAGCCGAATCAATCTGCCAATTAGACCACAGGTGTGCTGGGAGCAGCTGGGCTGGAAAGCAAAGTAGGCATGGATGAGAAATTAACATGGGATGAACATAAAATGAAAATTACCGAACATCAGTGGGCAGATTGAGGAACAGAGAGAGAAACCAAGGTCACACCATGCCTTCTCAACAGCTTCAGGCTTGCACTGTTCCTCCAGGAGGAAAACCTTCAAATGTAATTAGTTTCATAGTAAAACGAAGCAAGATGACTCATTTTATTTAGCTATGGTCGCAAAAGGGACCAGATAGTGTTTTGCTTTGGATGAAGCCCCCTGCAATCATCAATTAATATAAATATTAGCTCAGTTTGTCAGTCAGGCTGCCCAGACTGTGAGCTCAGAGCACCGGGGGAGTGTTTATGTTTGTACCACAGGATTTGTGGAGCATGGTGTCGTGCCAGAACCAGAGCCGGGCAAGTTGGCAATGTTAACAGGACTCAGCTAGCCTCTATGGATATAATGACAGAAGCAAAAAGACTGAACAGGACTTTAATGGACGAAGAAGAGAAACAGTACAAGAGTAAATCTGAGACAGACTTTTAGTTTTTGGTGAGAGTTTGGTGAAATAAAAGGCTGAAGGACAGACGCCGGTCACGGCCATCCAATGTTCGTTTGGAGCTTTACTTCAGAAAAACTCCGCTCATGTTACTAACCTAACTGCTGCCAGTCGACCTTCATTATGAGATGTTCTACCAGGTGTTTTTCTTTTGGGATCTCACAACTTTTCTTTTATTGCCATTGTCTTTTTCAAAATACGTTGCTGACATCAAATTCAAAATGGGCACATATACTATAACACTACAATTTCTCAGTTTCAACATTTGATTAATGGTGTTTGTGCTATTTTCAATTGAATATGTGGTTTCAATGTTTTGCACATCAACACGTTTTGTTTTGTATTTAGCACAGTCTGATAATGCAAAAATACATTTCTACCTAATGTAACTTTGAAAGTTTGTTAACATTTTTGTGATTATGACAAATCTACAGTTTGATCCTACTAGTAAATATTGTCTGTGCAGTCAAAGCCTGATGTAGATTAATGGTCTGTGACCACCGACAACTCATCAAAACTACATCAGTGAGCCGCGCTGTCGATGACATGCTCATTCATCACAACAAGTATGGCACTGGGGTTTATTTTAATTCAAATCACACACACATCATCCTGTAAATACTGTAAAGAGCCTCCGGTCTGTGGCTGAGAGTGCTCCACAAATGCATTTTATTTTCTAGATTTACTGCAGTTATGATTGCTACAAACTGCATTTCCCAGACGTTTGAGGAAGTCAAGGAGCCTTTAAAATAAATTAAACTACACTTAGGCTCTTTGAATATTTACATATTTAGTAGTAATCAATGAGCTTGGTGCTCACAGCCACAGATAATGTTAGACTTTAGAGATGGACCAACACATAAGGTGTTAATTACCTCTGTGATCACTGGATCCTTAACACTTTAAGTTTCCCCCCTTTAGCCACACTGTTCCCCAGCAACAACAACAAACACCTGTTCTCTCCAGGTGATCATTAGCCTACATTCAAAGTGTAATAAACACAATACAATGTACAGTAAGTAAAACATGCCGATGGTCCGAATTCCAGTTAGCAGTGGAACTTTAAACTAACACAATAAAACACATAACACAATATTCGTCTGAGTGTACACCCACATCTGAACTCACTCAGGTTAAGAAGCAAATGAGAGGAGCATCATCTCTGCCTACCTCTGCCTTTGTTTTATTCTTTATTCCCAAATGTGAGAGAAATGGGAGCAAAATCATCTCCATGTTCAGGAGATGATGGAAAATATCTATCATAAACTAGAAATTTTGAGTGTGCCTGACTCTGGCCACGTCGCCCCCATACATACACCCGCAGAAATTTTGAGACTGACGAGTGGGCTGTTGCCGGAGGTCTGACGCGCTAGCAATTACCATTAGCATAAGCATGTTAGCAAAGAGCATGTCTTTACTGCTCTGCTGTCTCTGTCATTTTAGACAGACAAGTTCAAATTAAGTGCCAATAACTGCTAAAATGGCCGCCGTTGGGCTTCTGCCTGCTGGCCCCTCCCCCCTCTCCTCCTTCAGGCAGGCTTGAGGTTGCCAAGCAACCAGGACCAACTCCAATCAGCAGAGCAGTTACTGCACCTGTTAGAATGTCAGTTAAGAATCCTGACAGACAGAGAGAGAAAATGCTGAGACCTTCCCTTGAACAGAAGGATCTCTGGCCAAACCGTATTTCCGATCATTGAACCGGCTTAATTTTGAGCATCCTGTGCCCTTCCTGAACGTCTACATAGTTGTTTTGTGTCGATAAGTGAAGAAATGTGCCCACAGCTATTCAGAGAAACGTTACTTCTGCTTTCCGCCAGAAAATTTCCTGCCTTTTTAACATGGCAGTCTATGAGGCTGTGGATGGGTGTTGCTGCCGCATATTTGCGTCTCCCGCCAAAGCTATATATCTGACAGCTTTAGCAGGCGAATGTGAGTAAGATGACAAATTTTCCTACGTTTCTATTTATAAATCGTGTCTGTAGTTGTGCATTTGAGGCCACGGCAGTCGAATACGTTTAATTTTTTCACTGATCGTCCACTCTAGCGATGACATCACTCACTCTAGCTCTCGAAAATTCTCGCAATACACACCCATTCACTTTTTGGCGTTGTTTTTGGCGATTTTTGGCAAAACCATTTGCCGAAACTCTTAGAAAAGTCATAGCACACCGATCCCAGCTGAGCCGCACGTTTTGATACCTATTTTGTGTGTGTGCAACAAAAACTCTGGGAGGAGAAGCGAACCGAAAAAATGACGTAAGAATAAGCGGAATAAGCGCGGTGGATAACATATAGTGTGCGCTTATACAGTAATTTGAGATGGTAAAATCTGTTAATATTGATACTTTTCCACACTGATTTATACCACAATCTGACTAATGAGATGCAAAATAACCGATATCTCTCGCCAAAAGGTCAGTTTAGTCGATAATCTTGACCTTTTCATCACATCACATGATCTTCATCAGCGTAAAGTTTGACCGCATGTTCACTTGAAAGATGTCTCATCCATTTCATAACAGCTGAGCAAACTCTATCTGCTAATGAGGATCATGTGATATGATCAAAAGCTCCAGAACAGCTAATTGGCAGACCATCCATCCTTCCATCCATTTCCTGTAACTGCTTATCATCATCAGGGTTGTGGGGGCTGAAATCTCACTGGGCACGTCTCTGTCACATTGTGGCCACGGTATTGTTTTGATCCGTCCTCCATGAGACTTCAAACCTCACTGGGCGCGTTTTAAAAGTAGAAGTTTTTGCCCGCCAGACTTTGTTTACCTGCACATACTTGGTTTATGTTCTTCTAAATATGTAAATATGCTACATAGTGAAATTGTTTCTTTTTTGGCTGACCAGCAGTTTGCACGGGTGTTTTATTTTTAAATGCTCTATGCTGTTTTTGTGCCTGACTTCCGCCCAGCTTGAGCTGCTCTGCGCAGATTGACGCGGGCTGCTTGCGGCGTCCATCAAAAATAGAACTGCCTGCATCTAGGACGCTTCTGAAATGGGCTCGGTGGGGTTGGAAATATGTTGAAAACATTGTAGAAACTTTTAGACCAATATAAGCTTTATTTTGAAAAACTAGCCTGGTTCTGGACCTCTGAATCATCAACCATATCTCTGATTCTTTCAAATTTGTCTAGTGTTACACTCATTGACCAATCAGGGCTTAGTAGACAGGTCTTTCTACATAACTAACTATCTACTGTACCTTGCTACAGTACATTCATAAAAACGGCCATGTGTGGGAGTGATTGAGGGCTGCTGGGGGTGTGTGAAACAATCAGGATATAACTTTTTATTTCGCTGATTAACCGGCTTTATCAAGGTCGGTGCTCCATCACTCTCATTTACTGTCTATGTCACTCAACCAGAGAATACACCTGTGTAGTCTCAGTTTCAGAGACATTTCAGGCTGACTGTGGAGATCTGAGCGTCTTATTTGCGGCAACCAAAACACACTACCCCCCTCAAATGAATGCTTTAAATGCCTGAATGTGCCCATAAGGCGAGAGGTGGTTGCACACTCTGGACTAGTCAGTCAGCAAAGCAAGTGGTGAAACTTAACCTCAATGAAACTAATTTCCAAACCGATTAGCTGTGCTGTGATGCAGTTCATCAGGCTGAATTCTTTATATGTTGATTATGACGTCAGAGTGGAGAGCTGCCACAGAAAAATGCTCAAAACCCAGCTCGTATGAACTTGAGTGATCTCAGCTGCAGGGCTGCTTTGAATGTACGAGGCAGCGTTTGCTCCATGCGGGAACACAAAACCAGATATGTGGGTCGCCCCCCATCCTCTTCAAAATTCATCAGCTTCTTCTCTCTGCAGCTTTAGGCTTATCTCACGGAGGAGCGGCACACATCTCCATTGCCTTAAAGATAGCGAGTGAATAGTACAGTATCTTCTTCACCTTGTATCAGCAGATTTCTTTTATCTCCAGGGAGGGTGATGTTTTTCCAAATAATTTCCCTTGGCTCTACGTTATCTACAAAATGTTGACAGAGTGTGAAGAGCAGCACGTCCAGACCATTAATATTTTACACAAATTTCCAGTTTCTGTCAAATCTCGCTGCGTCTGGATGGTTTGAAAGTTGGAGGTACTTACGGACGTCAATGCAGCATGACTCGGCTCTTGTCTTTTGTTTTAATGTATAAACCCTAAATCCTCTTGTGGTAATTCACAGGATGTCGTCCTGAATCATTAATGTAACAAAAGTGGCAGGAGACGGTAAGGATAATTGGCAGGGAGCATCTCTGGTGACCATTAAACAGCAGGTCACTTCAACTCAGCCTTCTGCCAACACAGGGGTTTGTATACCACACACACACACAGACAGATAATGGGAGGCATGCCGCACGTGTAGGAAACATTAATTATTCATCTGCAAAGGTCAATAAAGACACACATCTCAGCTGCTAACAGCAGAGAACACAGTGATGCACTGTATCTGTGCTTTGTTATTTCCTGCATTAACAGGCAGGGTCTGTTTTCTAGACTCTAGTTACTGTACACTTCACCTCCTCACCTCTTTAATCACCGCCGCAACATCCATGCAAATACCACATTCATGTCATATGGGAGTTACCATAATTACCAGGTTCCAACTTGTATACGGTCATCACATCAAGTGGTGAACACTATGAGGAAACCTCCTGATAGCTCAGCTATTTATACGACTAGGTGCTGGGTGATATGGAAGTGTTGGAGGACTTACATCAGCCGAAGTTACTAGAGGATAAGTCTGGTGATATTTTAGAGATTTCTGAATAAATAAATAATAATAAATCCCACAAAAAGATTAAGCAAAGCCTGATGTAGCTTACTTCTCGTCACTGTGAAACCACAGAGTTTTGTTTTGCTGCAAACACTGACGAGATCACCAAATGTGTATTAATCCATGTGTAAAAATAGTCCCTAACAACAACAACAAACAACAAGTTTGAGGAGTGATTAAAGTTGCATCAGAAAGTGAGAGTAATATATTCATCTGCTTCATATTCATCACCAACTGTGGACAACCTCTACATGGAAGATGAGTGTGGGCGATACATGGGTCAAGATAATGTCGCAGGAGATCCACGCTTACACAGAACACATGAACTTGGTGGACATCAAGGTCACATGAGACGGTGACCTTTCTCAGACTGTGACGATAGTTGTCACGACAACAACAAGCACTAACGAACCACGTGGAAGCTACGGCCGGGTCTACGACCCTGCCTAGGATATACTCGGATCTCCCACCGGTCAGTCAGAGCTGAATAAGCCTCTTGGACGAGAGTTGAAACATCTTCACGGATCTATAAGCAAGTCCAGCTGCTGCAGACTTAACCCTTCTTGAAGAAAGATGACCCGATGATGGAGAACCTCCACGGGCTGCTGCTTTTAGAGACAAGGAAGGGAAGTCAGAAACTATACAAACTCAAAATCAAGCTGTCTTTGAAAAGTTTATTTCTTTGCAAAGGAGGTGACAACAAGTCACACATATACATATAATACATATCATTTACATACAAATGTATTAAGGAGGGAAAAATACCTTTCATTACAACCAGTTCATATCAGAAATAAATATTTTAAGACGTTTCTACTAACACACATCTAAGAGAGACTTCTTGATCTTGACCGATGTATCGCCCACACATCTTCCATGTAGAGGTCCACAGTTGAGTCCATGACACAACAGTAGATGAATATATACTTTCACTTTCTGAAAGAGCTTTAAGCAAACACTCCTCAAACTGCTGTTGTCAGGGACTATTTTCACACATGTGTTTGTGTAACATTTGAACGATAAGAGAAGAAATATACATCCGGCTTTGTTTGTGTTCTCATGTGTAATATTTTCCCTTTCATGCAAAGATATATCCATCTACTCTAGATTAAGTGCAGCACAATAAAAGCTCTATGAGCCACCATTATTGTCCGTTACCTTCAGGGAAAGGTGGAATCACACACACACACACGACTGCAGAACAAACTGGACTTTAAAGCCCGGCGGGGAGGTAAACTAATTCCAGGGGGAAATTTCTCGACAATGACAGATGCGGCGCTGATTGATCAAAGCGCGACAACAGTCAGCAGACATAAAATTCAATTGCTTTTATAAGTAAGAGGACAAGATGAAGCACAAAGCTCTTGAGATAGAGTTGCCGCACATAAAACCCAGAGAGTCAGGCCAATCAAATTTACCAGTAGTGAGTCCACAGACACGCTCGCTATAAAGCAGCAAGCAAACACACACACACACACACACACACACACACACACACACACACACACACACACACACACACAGTATCTTCCCCGTGCTTCATGTGAGCCGTTTGGAGGTTGTTGTTTCTCACGTAGCTTATCTGAACTTAAAGGAAATGAAGCAAATAAGATTTATCCCGCGATCGCAGCTGTGCATCTCGCCGCGTGTAGTCCACTTCCTGAGATCGGATGTGGACCTGTGTTTGCAGCGAGGTGAAATCAATAGGCAGTCATCGTCTCAGGCAGAAAAGCTCCAGACGAGATCTGGCAATGCTGGAGGAGGAAACTGGAGAGGCTTCTGGGAAGATGCGAGCACATTCAATGATACATGACGTGTTTATCTGAGTGGAAAGTATCCCTGCCTGTGTGTGCTTTTGCATTTAAGCGGTGACCTCTCTGTCTGTCTGTCTGTCTTTTTCTTTGTTCCCCTAAAACACACACACACTTCCACTCACACACCTTAGGGCAGGTATTAGTATATCCACAAAACACTGCAGTGCACTAATGACCCGCTCTGTCAGACACACCGTCCATGTCACTGCCAATCAAGCGAGAACCTGCCTACAAATATTCCCGTCACTCGCCTCCCATCCTGTGGATTCTCTGCATGCCGGCAGCTCCTCTGAAACACAGCACATCGTGGTCTGTCAATCAGAATCCAATTTGAAACCTTAATTACTTGGTTGACTCAAAGGTAATGAAGCGACATTAGACACTGAGATGAATAACTCACCTCTGTCAAGCCTGACACTTTGCATAACGGTGACTACGCTTGCTGTCCTTGCTTCGATTTGGCCTTTTGTCTCTGATTATAAGTCTACAGGGAGGACGGTGATGTGCTGAAATAAAGACAGCTTCCATCAGAGCGGCAGTCAATCTTTTGATCTAATCTCCAAACTGGCTGTCCACAAATCTTCATGCTCGGGCTGAGCGTTAGGACGACTTTGTAAAGGTCGGGGTATTCCAGTTCAAAAGCGTTCGTGGCTGTCCTGAATGGCCGGCGGCTGTCATGGAGAGGTGCGAGACACGATAATCGCTGAAATGGGGGTAAGATCACGCACGTCTCTCCTGAAAGGCATCGATGCTGATGGTGCTGCACTCGCTTGAAGACATGAAAAATGATAGTAGCTGCAGGGAGACTAAAATAAGAAAGCAGAAATCAAATCAATGCTTGTTTTCTCATCTTCGCACGCCTGAGAGCGACACGTGGAATAACTCGTGGTCAACTTTTACCATTAACATCTATCCAAACTCACTTCTACGATTATACAACAGTTATTTTTGACCGAGCCGGGTTCAAACCAGGAATCTTCTTGCTATGAAGCAACACTGCACAATCACTGATATCTATAGTTAAATTACAGCGTGACATCACCACAGGTTTCTAAAGAACAGCTCACTGTGGTGAAAACAAAACAAACCATCTGTAACGACACCTAAGTGTCAATCAAAGCGTCCACGCTGTTAATCCTGCATAACTTTAAGCCTTAATATAATGTGAACAGGTGAGTTGTATATAAATTCACCCTCAGTACAGTTGTCATGAACGGGGAAATTAGCTACAGAGACCAAAACTGTTTCTTGTACCAGGCTGTAAACATGTTTATTTCTGCTGTGAAGTTGGACATTTGAACATGGGGACTTATGGAGACTGACTCACTTCTGGAGCCAGCCTCAAGTGGACGTTTGAGGAACTTCTACATTGGTTTCACTTCACAGCCACAGAGGTTGCTGCTTGATTTTGACTCTAAAGTATATATATTGTTGAAAATTGTTTTACAGATATCTGAAATTAACATTTCCACTAGTGAAAAATAAATAAATACTTGTCAGCCCAGCTGATTAAATGTTAAAAGTCCTCAGCTGCTCTGACAGTTACACAACAAATGAAGATATTACCTACAAAACATGTGATAAATGTATTAATTATATTGTTATAGATTAAACAACGACTAAATTGACAAAATTAAAATGAGCTCCACCGGCCTCCTCTAGTATATAAAATAAATAATTAACTACTTCTACTTATGTAACATTTTCAGTGCAGGACTTTTACTTGTACATCTTTCCTCCTCCACTTCCCGTTTTTAGTATACAAGCTTCAGTATTTGACCAACCTCCATTGTTTGAAGCGATTCCTGCCCGACCATGACTAACATTTAAAATGCTGCCCTTACAGCCACAGCACACGACACAGTCACCGTAACATACAACTCTCAGAGGAGCCGTCACCAGTAATGACCTATCAAGCCTGCAGGCCTCCACAGTTCCCCGCCGGGCTCAATGGAGCAGAAAATGGGAAAAAACAAACCAACAGAGTTAGTGCCTCTAAGAAACCGTCATCCAGAGCACCCCCTCCGCCTTTCAGCTGCCTGTCCTTCCACATGCCGCTCGCCTGTTTTCTCACACATCATTCTTATCAGGCTGCTGCTCATTGTCCTCGCATTGATAAGTTGTTTGTGTCATTTCACCGGCTAATTAAGAGGAAAGGGCATTGTGCGCTCAGGAAAAGGCTGACACGCCTCCAAAACAGAGCAACAGAGCCTGAGATCGGAAAATGGATGATTGGGTTCGGTTGGTTGTTGAGTTGGGCGTGACTGCTGGGAAAAATTAAAGACTAAATCTGGACTTTGAGGAAAAAAGCAGCGAGATAATCAGACGGTTAGTGATGACGACGCGGGTGAAGTCTTCGGTTTTGTTTTTTCATCCCTCAAAGTGTGAGAAATACAATAAAGAAAGCTCGAGACTCAGCACGCAGCAGATGAAACGCAGAGCTGTAGTTTTTGTGATCACTGCTGCATGAAGCCAGTATTTTCTGGAATACGCTCAAAATCTTAATGACTGCTTTGAGGAATAATTGCAGCTCTCACTACTTCATGCAATGCAGAGAAAAACAAAATTAACAAGCACCCCTCAAACCTCATCAAACAACAGCCGATGTGTAAAATCACCCCGTGGTGACTGACTCTGGGTTAAAACCAGGTTCCGTCCATGCACTGACTGTCTGGCATACGAACCTACAGGCGGCTTTGATTTAGTCACAGTGGTGTTTTGATATGAACGTTAAGTCAGCATGCTAACATGCTATAATGTGCTTGTTTAACTGTGCTAATTTGCACAGAACACGAAGTACAGCTGAGGCTGAATATGTAATGAGCTTTGCATGCACCAAAGTACTGAATACATTTTAATCTTAAAGAACTACTGGGAGCTACGACATAAGCTCCAGGTGTAATTTAAAACTAGTTGTGTGTGTGAGAAGAGACAGTTTAATGGAAAACAAAAAAGGTGGCATCTTAGCGCAGATGCTGCTGTAACATCAATTGTATCAAAATTGGAGATTATTTTCTTTCCTGTTCAGACCAAATCAGGTGTTTCTGTGAAAGGCGCGGTGTGTCGGGGGAGGCTGGGGGTGTGACTGCAATGCAATAACGTGGTTAGGATCTGGGTGTCCTCTTTGACAGCGCCCTAAGTTTTAACAGTCAGGTCAGTAATGTTGTTACGGGTAGTTTTTAAACTCAAGCCGTTTCTATCTCAGAAGGATCTGGAGACAGTCATCCATGCTTTTATTACTTCCCGGTTAGATTATTGCAATTCCCTTTACATAGGGCTAACTGACTCCACCCTGTCCAGATTCCAAATTTTAACTTTTAACTGGTTCAAAAAAGAGACACCACATCACCCCAATCCTGGCACACTTACACTGGTTGCCAGTGAAATTTAGAGTTGATTTTAAGATTCTATTATTTGTTTACAAAGCCCTAAATGGTTTAGCTCCGCAATATATTTCCGATCTCTTGGTTCCATACTCTGCCCCCAGATCTCTCAGATCTCTCAGTCCCCCATTCGCGCCGAAAAACTAAAGGCGACCGTGCCTTCTCTGTTGCTGCCCCCAAGCTCTGCAATAGCCTACCCCATAACATAAAGTCCTGCCCCAGTAGTGACCATTTCAAATCCAGTTTAAAATCTTACCTCTACGATCTTGCTTTAAGCTCAGTCTGAGGCTGCACTATTAATGATTTTGTCTCCTTTGTTATTCATTTTCTTTTCTTTTGTTTTGTCGTTTTTTATAACATTATTGTTTTTATCCTTGCGATCCGCTCTGTCTGTAAAGCACTTTGGGTCAACTTCTGTTGTTTTTAAATGTGCTATATAAATAAAATTCACTTGACTTGACTTGCAACGACACATTTAAAAAATAAGATGTTATTTCGCTGATTCGCGGCTTTCTTGACGCCGGCGCTCCCTTACTCTCATTCACTGTCAGTGTCACTCAACAACTGCCGTGACCTGAATAGTCTCAGTTTCAGAGACATTTCAGGCTGACTGATTTGACCGGTCTGACCACCAGAGCGTGACATCTCTTTGCATTGAACGTGACTCAACTTTGCACTTGCTCGGCTGCATTTTTTTTTCAACACCCTCTGCAGCCTGCGATATTTAAATGAATGTGAAAATCTGCATTTTCTCCTCAGCACCGGCTTTGTTTGTTGTGACAGGTGGTCCATCCAGTCACCTGTCAAGTATTTTGTGTACGACTGAAAGATTTTGCCTTCAGGTAGTTTGCGGTAAAGGAAATGTAAACAGCGAACACATCCCAACAGCATGTTAAATATTTGAGTTGACATAATGCTTACATTAAATAGTGCTTACATAGATACACGCAACCCTGCCTGTGGAGAATGCAGAAATCTGCACACAGTTTCACAGCAATCAGTTTAATAGTTAGAGAAATTTCATCCGGACCGATCGCCCACACTGTGAGGACTCAGCCTCTCTACTGTAAACTGTGTCATGTTTAAATAAAGAGGCAAAATGAAGTGGAAAAATAAAGACAATTATCTTCTTAAAATAACAAAGCCCTGACACAAATGAGAACACTTCTTCTCTCTCTCTCTCGCCACATAATTCAGACACAGTTCTGCATGTTTATCTTCTGTACATCTCCCCATCCTCTCCTCTCCTGTCCTTTTCTGTCCCTGCCTCCATTTTCCCCAATACATCCTCAATAAATCAGCTTGTTTGTTTCTTAACGAGAGCTTCCGTGTGACAGGTGACGGAGATGCCAAAGACAAGCGAGACAAGTGACCCCTGCTCCCCTCAATCCTCGGTATAATCAGCTCTGCAGCGTGAAGCACGGTCGGTGAAAACGGTCCAGATTTCATGTCTGCCATCTACTCCACAGATCTGGCACCGTTTAAAGCTCACGATGGAAACTGTGAGGCGGTTCAAAAGCTGGCAGTCTGGTTGTTGGATAAACACATGCATATTCGAGTGCGGAGTAGCTGAAATGTCTGGCTGTGGGAAATCAAATTAATATGATTTACTGTTAGAAGATGTTGGAGATCAGATCTTTGAGGAGCTAAGATTATCGTGGCTGTCATGCAGCTTGCAGGAAAACCTTTTGGCACGTGTTGAAGATTTCCGTGTTGTTACTTTGAACACCTAAAGAACAAGACATGAGAGGTTTTATAGATCAAGGCTGGATCTCATTAACCCAGTTTCAGACGTGGCCTCTGCTGCTGCTGCTGCTGCTGCTGCTTCAGAGATAGAGAGAGAGACGTTCAGGTTATAAACCGCTCCCTCTCCTTTCACCAACATGGCTGAATATTTCATAGCACTCACTGCTGTTTAACTGCTGCTTGCCTGCCACATTTTTATTTTATTTTTTTACCGCACTGTCTTTTTCAATGCACTGCCGGCTAATGGAGAGAAGGGAGCCCTCTGAAAGTGCTTCTGTATGTTTCTGTGTGCAGCGTTGCCGTCAATCAGAGCAGGATGTGTCACTTTAAGATGAGTGGATGCTAATGGATTATCATTTTTCTGTTTTGTTTTTTTTTAATTAGCCATCTTATTACAGTGTGTGCTGATCGAGGAAGACAGATGCACAATAAAAATTCAGTGTTTGGAGGACAGATAGGTGTCTGGGGCCCAGCGGAGCCTCCAGGACAGATCGATGAATAAAGATCGCACAGCAAAGACAAACTGCTGTTTCAGACAGGTCCACTCCTGGATTACTGTTTTAAAAAGGGTTTATCTACTGTAGCATCCACTTGTCAACCTTTTTCTTTTTTCCAGCAGCTTTTCTTTTCTCTCCTTTCATGTGTCGAGGGAGATTACTGGCCGAGGATCACGGCGATACGTTTGTTCAAAACACAAAATGTTCGGCTCTCAAAATGTTTGTGCGAGTGCTCAGCAGCATCCCAGACATTTTAGGGAGAATCCTGGATTTTAGCCAAAAAACTACCAAAAAAAAAACAGCACGCAGCCACCAATATTTGGAGGACACAACATTTTGACAGAAAGGGCATCCTGATCTGTGTTTCCACACAGCCGGAGACAATTAATGAATCCTCACGTAGGGAGAGGTGTCGGTTTAAAGTTCACGGATGCTCCAGAAACTTGAACTCTGCAATTAGTAGTTTCTTCGTATTCCTCTCAGCATTCATAAAAGGATTCATAAGCCTAACTAAGGGCTTTATTGTGGTTAATAAATCATTAAATGCTTTATTGATGAGTAGCTCTGTGAGGCTGTACGTGAGGCCGGGCGGTGCTTTGGGCAAAATGATAATAGAGGCATAAAGCGAGAGTGGCTGTAAGGCTGTACTTTCTAATAAACCGACGACAACAATGACGAGCCATCCAGAATTTTACATGTTAATATTTCATTAATGAAGATTTCATTCATCTGTCAGGTCCCCTGTTGTAAATGCACAAACTGTTATAAATATACCTTAAAGTAAATGTTCTGCACTGTATTTCTAGATGTATCTGTATTTCATTGCCTCACAGTCCACTGAAAAGTTTTCCTGAACCCAAAAGTTATTCGAGTTGTTCTAAACTAGTGAAAGATATAACTGTGTGTTAGAAAAGTCCCAGGTGGTGGAGACACAGTGAATGCAGACATTTCAGTCTGGACTTTGCCCGTTCCAACAAACATGGGTGAGGCTGACAGGAAACTCTACAGAAACTGATGATTAATGCTCAAGATTATGTGATTCAAATGTGCACAATGCTGAGATCTACGTTTTAATCCTACACCTGTGGGTCTCCACCTGTGATGACATCATCAAGTACATGATCTTTGACCTTGACACCTGATGGAGAACAAAACATAATCTGATGCTTCAGTGGAAGATTAACAGGTGAAGGAGCAGCTTGATGTTCTTTCCACTCTGATATTTGTGATATAGCATTAATGGAAACAGCCTGAATCTGTCAGAAGGTAAATAATAAATGTAGTTTTCTTCTGACCACTCAAGACGCTTTTACACATCTCATTCACTCATTCATACACTGACGGCAGTGACTGCCATGCAAAGAGCTGAACATTCACACACCAACACACCGACTGCACAGGAGCACTTTGGGGTTCAGGATCTTGCCCAAGGACACTTCAACATGCAGGCTGGAGGAGCTGGGGATCATCTGAGACGCTCCACCACCTGAGGTCCAGCACATGAATCCCTGTGAAACTACAACTTGTCCTTTTTACAGTTTGAGTTTGTACAACTTCAGAGGATACAGGTAGCATAGACTAAACTCTGATACTCTACCTGTTGTGTTCTGGCTCTGTTTATTTCATGCACCAAGCCTATAAGTCAGAGTCGGACTCACAATGTACACTGCAAAAATAGTGACACATTTGGTTTTTAACCAATGGTTTGAGAGAGAGAGTGAGCCGTGGTCGAGTGACATAGACAGTGAATGAGAGAGAGGTGGCGCTGATATCGAGAAAACCAATTAAAAATAAAATAAAACTGTCAAACTCTTCCTTTAACTTTGTCTGAGCTTTGCATAACCTGCTGCTAATTCAATAATATTGTTTATTGACTTAAAATACTTTTATACTAATACTACAGCTTCACCAGATTAATACATATCATTATAATACTGTATTATGACTTAATTATATCTGCTACATCCTATTTTAATTACCCAAACGCTAATTATACTTGACTTTTAACGGTAAGTTACGGAGCTGTGAAAACATCTCTGAGAGTAAGTAGAGCTTGAGTTAAGATTGTTTTATCATTATTCTCAACGCCAAGCATGAAGAATCTAATTAAAATCGTGAAATCTTGAATTCACCTCATATTTTTTTAAATGTGTTTTGATTATTATCGTCATCAATTTGCTAATAACCCAGTCTATATCATCAAATAAAAAATATTGCACTTCAAACTGAGTCATTTGACAGTCCCGCTCTGTTGTCTTTAATGTTCATTCATTATTCTGCTGATGATTAAATCTTATTATTGCATAACACCGAGGCCGACTGTAGTTTCAAATGGTTTCTTTCACCCACTGATGTCATTACAGCTGCCTTTAATCTGTTCAAATATATTTATTGATTCAAAACCTTGATGTGCGAGACGAGCCCACAATGAATCTAATTAATGGCTGTGTTGACTTTTCCACACAGCGCGCGCGCACACACACACACAGGGAAATAATATCCACACCTATACCCGATTTGCCATCATCCCATCACAGCCCACGACCCCCCCACACAGGTTAAAGGTCAACATGAGAGCGCCCACAGGAGCATGGGTCCGTACACATTAGAGGTTTAGGGAGGCCGACACAGAGGCATCACTCTCTGACCAGTAATCTATAGCACTCCACTGAGTCATCCCTCTCAGCGCTGCCTCCAAATTACATTTTTGCCTTTGAGGTGTTTTTTTTTCCTCTCCCCTCCCACATCTGCAGTGTTCTTATGTGGATGGGCTTCCACTGATTGCCTCGCTGTGTGCCCTGATTGAATGGGGACGAGGTATCTCTCAGGCCACATAGAGCTATACGCTGCATAGCAAATGGGACACGCAGCACTCGCAGCTATGGACGAGAGAGGCATCAGTGCGTGGGAGGGAGGGAAACCCTGCACGACACGGCGCTACAGAGATCTGACGTTATTCAATGCAGCAGCAGCGCAGACGAGCTTTGTTACAGCGGCAGAGTTTATCTGGAGGAATTATCTGGGAGATTATAGTGGCTTTAAAGCCAATACTCACGTTGTGCATCTCAGTATCATGTGTCATGTTACAGCTCTGTTACACGATACATGAGCAGGGAGTGGACAATGTAAACAGGATTAATGTGAGACAAGAGTGCAGTGAAAACTGCAAAAGATATTATATTTATTATCATTATTTCACATACATAATACTTATAATATAGTAACATATAACTGCTGTAAACGTTTGCGTGTCTTGTACTAACAGTTAAGCCTTTCGCACACACACTCCTATAACTTAAAATCAAAAACTCGCAAGTCGACAACTTTGCAAACAGCCAAACATCAAGCAAGGTCAAAAACAAAAAGACACAGCATCCACTTTTATTTAACCAACCACTAAAAGTCTCAGATTTACTCTTGTCCGGCAGATTCTTGCTCGCTCACTCTCTCCTTAGCTTCCTCCATCAACGTCATCTCTGTTACTATGTAGAAAGTGCTTGCCCAGCTCCGGTTCTAGCACAACACCGACTCCAATCGCCTGATCTCCGGGCCTGAAAACCTCCTCCTCTTTTTCTTCTTCTTCCTCCCGGGGCCAAAACACCTGTGGTACAAACACTAACACTCCCCCCCGGTGCTATGAGCCCCCAGTGCGAGGCAGCCCGGCTAACAAACTGAGCTACCATCAGCTAACAGCAGCTACAGTTGGCAGCAGTTTACTTCACACAGAGTTGAGGTGGAGCAGCCGGTTTCACTTTCACGGCTTGGTTTTCAGCTCGGTTTTGTTTTTGTCATTGCAAACTGTACGTCATTAAACTGTTTTTTTAAATGGCATAATAATTTAAATTTAAATAAAGTAAAAACAGACTCAGTTTTTAACAAATATATCGGCTTCAGCCTCTTTTGGTTTTGTTGGACAGAGTACATCAGTCTGGCACCACGAGCAGCAGCCTGTCACAGAAATGTCTGCCATAATAAAGCAGACGTGTGAATGTATGTGCCTGCACACACACGCACACACACACACACACACACACACACACACACACACACACTGTACTTTTATTCTGTCTTGCCAGATCTTGCAGATGCAGACCTCTACGCTGTGTGACTGCACTCCCCGGGGCTTTTCTCCGCTCCGCTGGATGAGCTCTGCTGCCTGCATGCATGTAGAGAAATCAGGGAATCCCTACATTCCCTCGGCTTCTCTGCTCCTTTATTCATCCCATTTATTCTCTCCCTCCTTTGCCTTGCATTGTGAGAGCTGCACAAAGCCTCGCTCTGCATTAGGGAGGCATTCTACCCTGTGACAATGATAAAACAGCCTCAGCAGATACCGCATCTATTGCTTATAGGAGCCAAATGAACCAATTTAGTGAAGCGCCACTATGAAAAATGACAGTAGGGCTGGATATCTCGCACAGCAAAAGGCTTGTTGTTCATGGAAACAACAGCACTGTAAATCGTGTCTCTCTCCTCGTGTCTTGTTGAAAAAAAAAGAAAGCTCTTACTGTAAACTTCAAGAGCTTTAATATTACATCCCTTATGCGTCATCATAATATTAACGATTGATTGTGTGGGTGTTATATTTACACATTAGTCCAGCTGCTTTGTTTTCATTCACAGCTGTTTCCAGCCTTAAACACACAGACCTAATGTTTGCCAGCCTGATAGAAAACCCCTGGCTAAATATTGCCTGTGGCTGGCCGGTAGCCACCCTGTCTGACAGGTTTAGTGGCCACGTCGAGTCCGTCTTTTGTGTTTTCAGATTGGCTGTTTAAACTGGACGATGAAAAATGAAACAAAGAACAACAGCAGCAAACTTTTTACACCGTGTACCACCTCAGGATATATTCAGGTCTCCACGTACCATCTATATAACGCATGTTAAAACACAGCAGGTCGACCCTGATCAGGTTCCCGTTTGGAGTCACGAGTTATTAAACCGTTCGTTTCACCTCCCCATCACATTTTAGCTCGTAACTAATCATGGATGTGAACATGATGTGACTGTGGAGCAGGATGATACTTAAACTTGATAATCTCATGATACTTTCCACATATAGGGACCCAACAATTCCCACCATGAGCGAGCACTTGGTAGTTGCATCCAACAAATCATGCCTCATATGTTGTAATCCAACATACACATCCTGCATGCATCATGCATCCAATCCTTCCTTTGAGGATCAGGATGCTTCAAATCCTCCAAAACATCCCATTTATTTAATCTCACTCCCCCATATAAGTGCTGTGAAAACACACACACACTACCTCCGACCTCACTAAGTGAATTATAATGGGCTCAGCATGTTGTTTCCTCAGAGTACAGAGTACTTTACACCTCTCCTGGTCCTGGTACACTGAACATGAGCCAGCCCTGCAGACATTTAGCAGACTGTCACCTTTTTCAGAGCCCTGACACATCCCTGGTCACTCACACACAAGGTCATCATTAATGACCACAGACACATGATGGGATCATTAAACAGTCACTCCTTTAATTGCTTTTTAAAAAAGGTAATCAGGTGATCGATTGGTCTGAATGTCACCTGGCTTCCACACACCTCTGCTTGTCGATTGAGTTAACATGTTTCTCCACAGTTGAACCTGAGTTAATCCGCCGTCGAAACTAGCGAGAGCGACCAGAGAAGCAAAGAGAAAATGCGCTTTTTGCTGCATTGCACCTGCCCAAACGCGCCTAACTTTATCCGGGAAGTGGGGCTTGTCTGGTCCCACTGATGTGTGACTAATCCTCTGAGGTCGTGGTCGTGATGATGGACGGAAAACCTTGAGGAAATTATTCAGATAAAAACATTATTTACTCTGGAGACGAGCGACCCCGCTGCTGACTGACTGACTGTGCCATATGCCAAGAAGGAAGCGCCGTGTTTGGTGCGCGGTGTCCCGGAGTCTTACCGACTGACCTGCGGAGAGCGGCGGTGTCTTACCTGGAGGCTGCTGCGGCGGACACGGCGGACGTGGAGCCGGGGACAGTGAGTGAACAGGCGGCTGAGTCTGTCCGGGGACCCGTACGTGAGTGTGTCGGTGCGCCTCAGCAGCAGCAGCAGCAGCAGCACGGTCTGAAGACGCAAATCCAACCACAGCCAGGGTGTTCCCGACAGGAGGGGGCGTGGTGTGTGTGTGTGTGTGTGTGTGTGTGTGTGTGTGTGTGTGTGTGTGTGTGTGCAATTCACACAAATAAGCTAATTTCTTTCATTTCTGTCAATGCATTTCTGCACAAACTCCTGATTTTTTTAATGCAACACACCGTTTAAATTGTGATTTCTCTGAACAGGTTGAAGGAAACTCCTTCTTGTCACCGGTCATACATTATGTAGTATGGATTTCCCTGCTGAGGTCCTCTGGGGGGGTGTCTGTAATTCTGTGGCTATATCCAGCTCTGTTGCAGACTGACAGTTTATTTAAAAGCACTGTGCGTAGATGAAATAAATGGATTGTTCATCTTCTGTGGGAGAAAAAAAGCCTGAAGTGCTGCAGGGACCATATTCCAGATCAATACAGCTTGTTTAGGCATTGTAAATAACCCTCTATTGTCTCTATTGTCTCTTTTCATGTCTTTTTATGCATGTTGTTGTCTGTATTCAGCACATTCAACACACTGTATCTTTCCTGAGATGATACTGTCCTTTTGAATGCTTATGTCTTATTTCAATTTGTTGTTTTTTTTAAATTATATATTCTATGTTGAACATGAGACTACAGCTAACTACACTGGCTGTTTGAGGTTCTTTGGGGGACTGAATGCAAACAAAAGGAGTTCTATATTGGTCTCTGTAGCTAATTTCTTGATCATGACAACTGTACTGAGTCTGAATTTTTATTTAACTCATCGCCAACTCAACGATGATCCACGTCTTCGCCGATTCTTAGATGTGGAGGCCAGCATGACAGATTTTGAGCTTCTAATGTTGATGCCAGCACATTGCTGTAAAACCACAACTTGTTCTTTTTTAAACTGGTGTTTGTACAGCTTCAGAGGACACAGGTAGGCTCACATCTCAGGGAATTAACGATCTACTAGACCTTTTTTCACAGCAGACATTTTGACATTAAATAGTATCCAGTGATACTAATGAAGGTTCCATTCAGGTCAATGTCGGCTCGCTGGAAAGTCTCTGCTGCAACAAAAATGGACAAAATCCTCATTTCATGTCACAATGGCTGCTGTGAAAAAAAGTCTATTGGGAGTTAAAGGTGAAGGATGTTGTGGAGAAATTGCTGAAGTCAAAGGTCAATGGTGAGGTCAGGAAGGAAGAAAGTGTTCAGGAGCCTCTGATGTCTTATGCTGTATTATTTATTGACGCTTGGCCCAAGGAGAATTAGAGACACTCTCAAAGTTCATCAGAAGTGCCTGAGTCGGTCTCACATTCTGCCCAACTCATCCTGGTGGATCGACTTTAAACCCCAAGATAACACCACAAATACTACACGCCCAGAATTAGCCAGAGAGAATGTCTTTACCCATGGTGGTGTACGCAGATTGGAACATCAACGGAAACTATCTACTGTGTCTAAGAAGGCAGCAATAGGTCTCTTCGACCCTGGCTACCAGTGTTGAGATAGACTGGCACCCAGTCAAAGCCAAGCAACTAACCCTGTGACCTCGTGTGACCTAAGGATAGAAAACTCCATAAAAGGAGGATCTACGGTGGTCCTATCTGGGCTACTGTGGAAACATGATGGTTCAAAAAGGCAGATAATGTGAAAGAGTACCCGCGGTAAAGTAAATAAAAACAGAATGATTCTTAATTTCAGGTGATTATACACTAATGAAAACAGAGTTATCCCCATAGTATTCCCATATAGTCCCATGAAAGATTTACTGAACTGAAAAACGTCCCCTCTGGCATCTCCATAAAGAACCACTTTGGGAGCGTTACAGCTGTTTGTGCAGTGTTCATGTTAAATAAACAACCAACCAAACATAAAATAAATAGTTATGAGCATCACGCTGCATCACATCATAACAGGAACTATGAAACACACACGCAGAGTCTAATTCAGAGGCACATCAGGTGTGTCATACATGACATTAGACAGTATTTTACTCATGCACACATAAACACACTTTCCATGTGAATTTAATATGAGCTTTTTGTATGAGGACTAAAAGTCAGAACCCATCCCAACAGAGCGCAAAGGCTGAATGATTGCATTAACAATATTTACCAATTTAAACGGTGCATTTCCTGCACCCTCTTCAGTCGTGTGATTACTGTGGAAATCTGATCGTTGTTTTACAAAGGAGAGTTCAATTTACTGCACATTGAAGGACCGCTGTGTAAGATTTAATGGCATCTAGTCGCTGGTTACAACCCTGTCGCCTCACGCTCTGCTTCCTAACGTGAAGGAGTGAGTACAGTAACATTTAAAGTCAGTGTTTGTTGTAGAAACATGGCAGATTCTGTGGAAGCAGACCAGCTGTCAATATAACACAGTCAATCTAAACTCCCCCTACCAGTCACTTTACATACTGGAAACTCGATTGCACTGATAACCGTTACTCTATTTGCACTATTTATATTGTCTGTTTCACTGTACAATACATCCTGCTGCTGTCACGTTTGCTGGTACTGGCAAGGAGAACCCAAAAGCACGACTCTGAGGCAGACAAGTTTAATTTACTCAGCCCAAGGAACAGGCAGGGTCCAAACCAGGAGATCAAACAGGCAAACAAATCCGACAAGGGACAGGCAGGTATCCAAAGACAAGCCAAACAGGGTCAGGACGAGAAGTCAAAAACTGGAATTGCTGGAGCGCTTGGCAAAAACTATAGACAATCTGGCAGGAATCAAGTGGAAATGGACCAGTACACTGAGGGGCTAATGAGCAAATGGACTGCAGGTGAGGAGATGGGCAGCTGATTGAAAGGTGGGATCTGAAATGACAGGGGAGTTAATAATGAGACATGGAACCAATTAAGACAAACTGAGTGTAACTACATTACAGCTGCTACATTTCTGTGGGAAAAAGTCACAATTTTATTCTGTTTCTGTTTCTTTTTTACATTTTATTCTATTTTATATTTCATAACCTTTATATTTATACAGTTTTTACATTGTCTGCTGTTTTTATTCTGAGCCTATGCAACGAAATTCCGTTCTAATGTACTGTGATGTGATGTAAAGTACAATAAAGTGTAAGTGTAAGTCTAATATAACAAAAACTTTAAGATTATTATTATACACTAATGAAAACAGACTTATACATGTTATATTTCTATTCATTCTTCTTCTTCTTTGCCTTTATGAACTCACAGGCTGAAATATATAATAATAATAATAATAACAGACACAGGTGCAGAGACGCCCTCTAGCGTTGGCCCTGGTCTGTCTCTGTAGTGTGTGGATGAGCCGCAGTGAGGCGCCGCACTGACGCACTCAGCGGTCTGTGTGTGCGCTCTTTGTCTGTCAGCAGCAGCAGATGAACCGGATCTCCACACACAGACACCGGCCATAACAAAGAACAACAGACCGCTGTGTCAGCGTCAGCCACCATGGAGGAATATAACTCTGGAGATGAGGTGAACATCATTTAAATAATATTTAATTTAACAAACACACCGTGGAGAGTAAACGGTGTTTCCATCAGGGTGTGGTCTCATTCACATTTATTATGTTAATATAACGACAGAAGCTCACATTCATAATTACACATTTAACATTTATTAGAAATAATAATATTTATTAATAAAGCTCGTTCATGACCTGTACATAGATTACATAGATTAGTCATGGTATTAGGATTAGTATTAGCACCATTGTACTATTGTCTTATTCTACAAGTGTTATGTATCTTTCTTATTATACACACACATATAATGTTTGAGTTTACCTGTTGAGCTTGTATTTATGTATTTTTGTTGATATCTGTGTCTGTACAGTGAAGCTACATTCATTGTATGTCAGGAGGTTTTATTGTTGTAGTTGGAAATGTGTTGTTGCTGTTCAAGGTTTAAGTTCATGTTTATGATGCCAGGGGGTCGATATGTGGTGCAGCCAGCAGAAACAACACAAACATGAAACAACAATAAATACATGTAACATTACAACTGTGTGTGGAGATGTTAAGGAGGCCAACGGCAGCAGGAACAAAAGAGTTTTTATGTCTGTTAGTCCTGCATCTTTGCAGAGATGAGATTTATTTCGAAATATATTGAATATGTTGGAAAATAGTTGCTGGAAACACGTGAAAAGACTTTGAACTATATATTATTACTGAAATGAGGAGTTCAAACTGTTTTTCATCAGTTTTCAGTCTCAGGATTTTTGTGGCTTGATGAGGCCACCCTGAGCAGAGAGACAGAGACAAATTCATCTCAGCTCAGAGTGTTTCAAAGTTAGTCACAGTCCTGGAGCTGAGAATTCATTTTTACCTGATTTTGACACCTAATTTCATAAACTCTAATTTTTAATCGTTCATGTTTGGCTGGGTGGTTAATAACACTTTCCTCTTTCTTCATCTTCATTCGTACGTTACACAGACTTTAAACTCTGGCTGAGGGTCCTAGCTTTGTACAAACTGTGGAGGTCGTTCAGAGTCTAGTGTGTAATTTTGTAGCACACCTTGACTCACTTCACTCTGCAGTCTGCTTTTGTTTTTAGGAAGAGACCTGACTCATTCTCTGAGGATTTAAAAGGACAAATTCTACCAAATCTGGAATAAATGGATCATATTTATAACCCTAAAGCGAGCAGACTTTGTATGACTCCACTGAGGCTGAGTGCAGCTTCCCTTTCCGTAATAGATTAATAGAAATGTAAGCTCCCTTAGTTCTACTGTGTATATAGTTAATTTGTAATGTGCTGTGAGATGGATATATGTGAGGAAGATGCAGAAGCAGAAGTACGCTGGGATCAATATATAAGGATATATTTAGAAATATATGAAAAGAAAACTAAAATTCTGGTCTTATTTTCCTGCAGGTCGTCTTCAGCGCCGATGAGGCCACCAGCTCAGTTAAAGAGGTAAAACACGTTCATACCTGTGAGCATTAATAAACTGTATTATAAATCCATGATGTGATGACGTCCTCTGCGTGTCTCAGTGCATCGAAGGCGTCATCGGTGGGACAGAGTATAACCAGAGCAAAGTGAACCAGTGGACGGCGAGCATCGTGGAGCATTCTCTGACTCACCTGGTGAAACAAGGACGGCCGTTCAAATACATTGGTGAGCTAACAGCCCGTCACGTACAGCGACATGTGGCTGTGATGGTAACGTGTTAACATGTTTATATGTGGCTCCGTGTTTCACAGTAAACTGCACCATCATGCAGAAGAGCGGTGCCGGTCTCCACACGGCAAACTCCTGCTACTGGGACACTGCCACTGATGGTGAGAGCTTCCACACGAGATCTCAGCCTAAATAAAACGATCTTACAGTCTACCTGATGCTTTATGAGCCTGATCAGACAGTTTTTAATACATGAGACATTTCTGTTGGGACCAAAAATGTGTTGAGATTTGATACCAAGCTGATATTTTAATGACATCTGTCAGAGATCGAGTTGATACCAAGCTGATATTTTAATGACATCTGTCAGAGATCGAGGCCAGATTTATCAGATCTGAACAGATATAACAGGTTTTGTTGCCCTCCCTGTCTCAGATGTGGTCTGTAAGGGACCTCTGACATTTTAACTTGACTGTTTACATACATATATACTGTATGTACCTGCAAGAAAATATCATATGTGTATCATAATGGGCTCCTCTGTATATATATATATATATATATAGGACACACACTGCTGATACTATAAGTTCTGCAACAGCGATCATGTATGCAAGCCCAGCTGCAGCTCCCGCCTCACTCTACAGCACATTAATCAGAGGTCAGCGACACTCGTTACTTTTAATTGGATTTAAAAAGTCGAGGGGAAAGATGCCACAGAGCTCCAGGACGAAAAGCGGCGACGTGAGCTGATGTTTTTGTGCAACATGACGAAGCATGTCACCGCGTTAAAACCTCCAGCTTCAGGGACGGGGACATGTATGATGCAAGGAGAGCTTTCCAAGCCACGGTGTGCACGATTGGTACAGAGTTCACCAACTTTTCAGCTCAGAAATTTGAATTTGAACGACTCAGCAACTCGTTTACAGCTGACAAAGGTGCAAAGTGCACCTGTGAACCTCCAAATGGAGGTGGTGTAATGACACACCTGTGTATGTCTCCAAGCTTCATCCCTGAAACGATGCCTGGACTCATGCTTTCTAAATAATATTACCAGAAGCTTTGAGGAGAAACATTAAGAGGAATTTGATGCAGACTTCTGTGTAACGTGTCTTTCAGGAAGCTGCACGGTGAGGTGGGAGAATCGCACCATGTACTGCGTGGTCAGCGTGTTCGCCGTCGCTGTGCCGCTGTGACCGTGACCCTCTGATAGAAGTTTTGGTTTGTGAGTCGAGGGCCTGCGTCGCTGTGCGAGTGTGACTGAGAGAACGTGTTGCTTTGCAGGGACCAAGGTCAGAATTAAACCTGAAGCAGACTTTCTCAACATGTATGAAGTCCCAAATGTTGTAATCCGTGCATTATATAGTTTTTAGTCATGCTAGCATCAAGGCGTCTGTCTCTCCACCACTGAAACATCTCAACAACAACCGGATGAACATTCACGTCCGCCTCAGGATGAATTGTAGTTACTTTGATGATCATCTTTTCATCTAGAGCAAACTCATGGTCATGTCACAAAGTTTAATGAAAGCATAACTCCAGTCTCTGTGTTAGAAATGAGACGGCCAATCTTTAGTCTATGACTCACATGTTTAATGTTACAAAACTTGCACTGCTCATTCATTTGTATTATCAGACAGCTGAAGTGTTTATCTCCAGCAAGTGTTCTAGTACTCAAGACTGCTCTTTGTCTCAAGACCACACTTTGAAGGTCTCGGTCTCGTCTCTGAATCGAATGCATTATTACTCTGTCTTGTCTGAGATTAAGAGGACTCAAGATTTTACTTCAGGGGAC
Source organism: Larimichthys crocea (assembly GCF_000972845.2). Taxonomy (NCBI): domain Eukaryota; kingdom Metazoa; phylum Chordata; class Actinopteri; family Sciaenidae; genus Larimichthys; species Larimichthys crocea. Next base: position 17,750,338 of record NC_040028.1, on the reverse strand, counting down.
TGCAGGGACATCGGGCTACATAGTGGCTGGTCTTGGTCTTGTCTAAGTACTTGATACATTGAACAAATGCTTAGATTTAAAACGAGTGCTCGTGCCCGTCCCTGCTTTAAATAAGTCTAATTATCAAATGTTATTATGCTATTGCACTAAACTAAACTGATTTAACTCAGTGCAGTGAAATGAAGCCACGCAGAGCTGCGAGCACGGCTGTAAACTTGTTTTATCTCCTTCAGTACATTCCCAGATGAAAGACTTGAACTGTTGCTCTATAGTAAAAAAGGTTTGACTGTTGTTTTAGTACCTGCCTTCTTGTATAAAGCGTCTCCTCGTCTGCATTATTTCAATGATTTAATGTGAGTTATTCCAGGATGGAGTTGTTTAAAGACAAATGCACTTTTTCTCTAAAGAAATTCTTCTGTTAAACTGTTTGTGGCGTTCAGAGAGGCCGTGTCATGAGTTTGAATTGTTCTTTAGCGCTGACATTAAACGTATTTAACAAAACTCTCTGCGTCTGAGTGAACGTTGATCTCTAAAAAACAGAAATGTGACACAAAGAAGAAACATTGTATTTTGCTGTTTCGACCACTGGAGGTCAGCACAGGACAGCGTGTAGTGACCGAGCTGCAACCTCCATGTCTGTGAAGTAAAGCCAAAAACTGCACATGGGGCTGGCTGCAGAAGTGAGTCAGTCTCCATAAGTCCCCATGTTAGACAGCAGAAATAAACATGTTTACAGCCTGGTACAAAAAACAGATTTGGTCTCTGTAGCTAATTTCCCCGTTCATGACAACTGTACTGAGGGTGAATTTATATACAACTCACCTGTTCACATTATATTAAGGCTTAAAGTTATGCACGATTAAGAGCGTGGACGCTTTGATTGACAGGCAGCTGCTGTTACAGATGGCTTGTTTGATCAACCAGGCAAAAAAGACACAACAGTGACAATTTCCACATATAAATATAAATTTATTTAGATTTTTAAGTTGGATTTTTATCTTTTAAACGCATTTTTTAAATCTTGTTCTGTATGCGAATGTTCGACGTGTACAATAGGTGTTTCATATTCTTTTTTTCTTTATTTGTACAAACATTAGGACTGGGAGCATACCCGGGGTTTGTCATCCCTCTGCGGATATATTGCAAAAAGGAGTTAGTGCAAAAACACAAAACAAACAACACTGACATTCTCTCTCACACACAGTTACACGTCAGAAGGTTGAAAATAAGCAATCCCAATTAGATATAATTGTCTTTGTGTGCACTCGGTGTAAATATTATATATCATTATAAATAACTAATGGGACGTACAGACACAGAGTTGACAGACGTGTGACAAGCGTGAGAATCAGAAAAAAGCAAATACATCCAGACAAAGCGAAAGATTCACATCACTACAGCTGCTGCTGCAACCAAAGCCACTTAAATCCAGTTTGTAAACGTGCAAAAAGCGTGACGCTCGGAGGTGTCCGTGCTTTACAGTAACGTGTTTTTGGTGATCGAACGGGCTCTTATATAAATAATATACGGAGATTTGCATCTCGTCGTCAAGCACAACTACATCACAGAAGCAGCACGTTAGTTATAAAGCTCTTATTAATGTGTAAAAAAACAAAAAAAGCTGATTGCTTGCGGCCACAAATCCAGCTGAGGGGGATGAGAGAGGGTGTTCAGAAGAAACCCTACAGACGCCCCTGCACATGCACACCTCCATGCCAAAGATACTAAATACAATCAATTCAAATGCACGCCTCCTTGTGATCAGCGATGCAGCATTCAAGTGGACACAGTCCAAAACTGTCGCTGTTCTACGTGTCCTTAGACCTGCTGCAGGCTGACTTAACCCGAGTGATGCATGTTTTGCAGCCAAGATAAAGTCTCCAGTTTAAGGACACATGTTGCTTCATGTACTGTAGGAGACGGAGACGGCGGTAGAAAAAAGACGGAGTTGAGATGGATATATATGAAATTAAAGATTTGTGTAAACTCAACTCACAGAGGGATTCATGTGGCACTTAAAAAGGTTACAGAGGGTCGTGATAACTGTCCGAGTTGTTCCTCTGAATGGCACACTTTTGTTTTTAAGCGTTGCAGGTTGCGCCGTGGCTGATGTCACCGTTGATTCCACCGCATATATTATTGCCCACTTCGTTCAGAGAGTCATAGATTGTTTCGTTGAGCATGTCGTACGTTGTTTCGTTAGGCATGTCGTCCGTGCTGTCGCTGACCGTGTCGTGGGCCCTGACGTTGGGCTCCTCTTTGTGCGACGTCGGGCTCAGTGGTGGCTCCAGGACGGATTTCCCAAGCGGCCTGCTCTGCGGCGAAGCAGAGTTGCACATGAGGCAGAGCAGGGACGAGCAGTTCCAGATGCCCTGGGTCATACTGGAGGAGAAGAGCCTCCGACATGGGTGACAGAACTGGTAGAAGACCAGCATGAAGAAGATGGCGATGGCGTAGCCCACAAGCAGCTGCAGCAGCAGCAGCGGCGCGCAGATGAACTTGTAGAAGTCGGTTTTATAGATGTACCACAGCAGAAGCAGCGAGGCGTTCTCCACAAAGCGCAACATGTAGTACACAGCCATGCGATACCAGTTCTGGGACTTGTTGATGAGGTCGGGGTCATTGAGTTTCACCTGCACGGCCGACCAGCAGAACATGTTGATGCCTGCGTACAGGAAGGTGAGCAGGCAGAGCACGATGGTGGTTCCCACCCTGGTCAGGGTCTTCTCTATGTTCTCGGGGAACGGCGAGTGGCTGTGCCAGAACAGGATCCACGGGTAGAGGAAGAAAACGAGGAAGTTAAGCAGAACCACGGGCAGGACCCAGAGCTGCAGCACGGAGCTGAACAGAACCAGAACCACCACGCGGGTGGCGATCTCGAAGCTTCTCCACAGGAAAATGCACAGATAGGCCAGAGGCCGGACGTCCACCTCATAGTCGTCATATTTGATCTTGATGGCCAGGATGTTGCAGCGCAGAGCTCCGTACACGATAGACAGGAGGGAGATCACCATCAGTGTGCCTGGAGTTGGACACAGAGAGAAACATGAGGACACAAACTCAGACAGAATATAAGTTTTAATACGTTTTCTCAGCTTGTTTCTACATTATATATTTAAATAATGTTTTATTGACTTGTTGCTATAGTTGTTAGTTTTATTGTGCCATGCCTTACTGTAAAGCACTTAGTAACTATGTTTACAGCCTGGTACAAAAAACAGTTTTGGTCTCTGTAGCTAATTTCCCCGTTCATGACAACTGTACTGAGGGAACTCACCTGTTCAGATTATATTAAAGTTTAAAGTTATGCAGGATTAAGAGTGTGGACGCTTTGATTGACAGGTGGTTTGTTTGAGCAACCAGGCTTCATCCGGCCTGCCTCGGGTCAGCTGATTTTTTAGGTTCAGGCCAGAGTCAAAGATTTTAACTACTCCACCAAATTAACTCTGGTTCTGTTCGGGATTCAACAACAGTAACTAATCTTATTATTAGGAATAAACCTGGCTCCTGTGTGAACACTCACACTGCTGCATTTTAATGGTACTTATTATTTTACACGGCGTAAAGAGAAACGTCACACTAAAGGACTCCTTCATGTTTCCAGTGAGTGATGACAAAGTCCACAGTCCTTTTCTGAAGATAAAACAAGGCTTCAGTCTGAGTACCAATTCCTTCTTTATGTTTCCTTGAACAAAAGACTGTAAATTTGATTAACTCGATGAAGCTTCATTAACTTCAGATAAATATTGGACTTTCATAATGAAGGATCTCTTAATTGCCACTACAAACACCAGACAAAACCATGAATGTATTTAATCCTTTAAAGGCCCTGAAGCTCACATTTGCCACATTCAGCCTGTTAAGATCAGGAAGCGTGAAATAGAAGTGTCAGACTGCCAGGAGCTGAGGAAACAAGATTTATGCATCTATAACGTCTTTCATTTTGTCCTGATTCAAACCACCAGATGTCCTAGTTTGACTCAGTGAACCTTTATTAAATCTCTCCCTCCCACGCACATGTGAAGAGTCGGACAGCCTGACTCCAGATCTGCAGCAACTGGCAGAGAGAATAACCCTTTTCCATCCTCGATATCGGTGAAGGGGGGTTACATAACGCCACTTTAACTCATGAAAACACCATCCTCTTATTTCCAGTATGGCACTTAGCTGATCAGCCCACATCACGGTGACGCTGTGGAGCTGGATCAGAAAGTTACACTTTAAAGTCCTTCACCTCTTCCGATGGAGACTCCCTGCTGCAGGACGCAGATGTAGAGCTGCAGGGTGAGCTGGGGGGCAGATCCCAGGAAGGCCTGAATGACAGAGGTGCGGGCGAAGGCTGCTCGGTGTGTAAACAGTTTCCCCTCCGCCTGCCCCACCTGCCGCTCCACCTCCTCAGACTGACCCCCGCGAGGCATCTGCTTCTTCCTGGTGATGCTGACATAAGGCTCCTCCACGCGGCCCACACTGCCATAGATACAGAACGCCTCCAGACACCTGCAGCGAAGCAACAGCGGACACCTTTAGGTTAAGAGCTGCAGACTCACCGAGAGGCTGCAAATAAACTTCATCATTAATTCATCTGCGGATGATTTTCATCTCATCGATTCGGCTGAACAGGGACACACACCACGTTAACACAGAGATAACCCAAAACCACATCACCAACACACCAGAACCAGACAAGCTGAGAGAAACAAGAGTCTGCAGTCAGTGCTGCTTTGAGCTGAACGCTCACCTCAGCATGCTCACACTGACAATAACAATGTGTTAGCAGGTTTAACATTTAATAGAGCAACACCTGCGAGCTAGTTCACCCACACAACTCGAGCTGCACTGCATATATACACACTTGACATCCAATCCAAACACCTATGCCGACCTATTTAAGCTGCAAATATTTCCCATCCCCTCGCCTCCCGCTCATCACTGCCACTGCTGTCCTCATTCAGCCTCAGCATCACTTCTCTGTGGGTTTAAAATATTTGCTCATCGCTCCTCAATATGTACATATCAGCGTGGAGCATACAGACGAGTTGTCTGGCTGAACTGTGTTGAGCGTCAGCATGTAAACAGAGTTAAACACAGTGCATCTGAGGTCGGACACGCTTCATCCCGAGGGCGAATGTCTTCGCAACCCGTCTGATAGCTGTTGAGATATTTCACATTTCTTAAGTCTTCCTGTTTGATAATATCAAATAAAAAATGAACCTTGCAGTGTTTTCCCACAGCAGCACAGCGTGAGAAATGTCACTTCACTGAAGGAACTCTTAAAAACACAGATTAGATTTTTTTGAGCTGATCTTTTCCAGCATGTCAGACGCTTACCGTGCAGAGATCCAATCATTGGGCTGAAGCTGTACTGAAGATATTTCAGCAGTTTAGGGCTGCAGCTAACGCTTATTTTCACTGATTGATCTATTGATTTGATTTTTTGACTCGTTGATAAATGTTTCTGTCTATATAAATGTCAAAATATACTGAAGCACAAGGTCCATCCATCCATTTTCTGTAACAGCTTATCCTCATCAGGGTCACGGTGACTTAGGGGGGGAGGTGAGGTGCATCCCGGACGAGTCGCCTTGCATCACATCAGCTTGTTTTATCAGATCAGCAGTCCCTAATCGAAAAGGTAAAAGCAGAAATCACTCACACAAGTTTGATAAATGAATTAACTGATTAGCAAACTGTTGCAGATTCATTTTCTCTTGATCGACTAATTATTCCAGCACTAACAGAGCTTCAATAAAGGTCTGCATGATGACTAATTCATTGCTTCAACTCAACTCAGCGTAACAAAAGCAATTTCTGCTGCAGAAAACAATTAAAGCAGAGGTGATTTTTAATATTACCCGACAGTACATGGGCACCAGTATTTATCTCTGTGTTATTATGAACGTCTAAAGAGTCACAGTCAGTCATCTGCCAGTGAGATACTAAACACATTGAAGTGCTGAGTTTGGGCAAAGGGCCAGAGGTTGAGGCAGCGCTGATGCACGGTGCCAATAAAACAGCAAGGCAGGGGATTTAAGCCGCAGGGGTGTTAAAGGACAGACTGTTTATCAGCCTGAGCCACACTGGAGTGGCACGCACCATCAATGCCTCGCTGACTCGATTAAAAAAAAATGTAAATGAATAAAACTGTAAATTCTGCGAGAGGCTTTTCAGACGTGAAAATATCTCAGGATGAAGTGATTAAGGTCACACACTCTGCACCCTCAGCGTCTACAAAACTTTACAGCATCTTTCAGCTCTTCTTCCCACTCGAAACTTTTTTGCAGGTTTTGTCTCTCTCTCTCTCATCGCGTTTTTTGGCTGATGTTAGCAGCTGTTTTCACTGTACACTACCTGTCCATCACCAAACAGCAGACAGACGCAGGTACCAGAACAGAGATCTCCACTCAGGAGTTGTTGGAGACCAAAACGGAGCTAAAAGAAGAGTGAATAATACACTTTATTAGAAACAAACTCCAAATGAACGATAGTGTCTGTTTGTGTCTGCTGGATGTGTAAATAAGCAACAGCTTTGCTCACAAGCTTTGCCAATGTTGTGTTCACAACTTGTTTATGCTGCCGCCAAGTGACCAGAGATTTCTAAACTGAATTAAAGTCTCTAAACTAAATTAAAGTCTCTAAACTGAATTAAAGTCTCTAAACTGAATTAAAGTCTCTAAACTGAATTAAAGTCTCTAAACTGAATTAAAGTCTCTAAACTGAATTAAAGTCTCTAAACTGAATTAAGGTTTCTAAACTGAATTAAAGTCTCTAAACTGAATTTAAGTTTCTAAACTGAATTAAAGTCTCTAAACTGAATTTAAGTCTCTAAACTGAATTTAAGTTTCTAAACTGCATTAAAGTCTCTAAACTGCATTAAAGTCTCTAAACTGCATTAAAGTCTCTAAACTGAATTAAAGTCTCTAAACTGAATTAAAGTCTCGAAACTGAATTAAAGTTTCTAAACTGAATTAAAGTTTCTAAACTAATATTTACACATCTCGCTACCTTGGCAGAGCGCAGACCATTACGAGAGACAACACCCATCCCGCCCACTACCTGTTTAACCTGTTGCCCTCTGGCAGACGCTACAGATGCACTTGAGTCAGGACAAACAGATTCAGTTTCAAACAGTTCCTTTTCCAAAGCCATCACCATGCTGAATGCACTAGCCCCCCAACATGCAATAACTTTATAACCTTCATAACTTCCTGTGCAATAACCTAATGTGCAATAACTGTGTAATAATGTGCAACAACCCCTGTCATGTAACATCCTGCTTTTACCATTTGCTATGCAAATACAAGCAAGATGCAGCATTCACTTTTTATGAGTACCTCTTGTATTTTTGTATAGCATATATATATTTTGAGCATTGCATTTGTATTTATATTGTGGTTTTTCATCTTGTCTTATTAGCTATGTTAGGACCAGCACCTCGTCGTAAGCCCCCTGTAATTTCATTGTGCTTACAGTACGTCTGCTGTACAATGACAATAAAAGCTTCCTATTCTATTCTATTCTATTCTGAATTAAAGTTTGTAAACTGAATTAACATTTCTAATCTGAATTAACGTTTCTAAATGGAAGCCAGAGGTGTTGATATGAGACGAGCGTTCGAGGGTGTAGCGGGGTCATGGCAGCATTGACGTGACATGATAGGCGCTCTGTTTATAATATTTGAAGTGTTGTTTTTGGTGGATGCGACTGCTCCGAGAAAAGGAAGCACCGCTGAGCTGTCAGCAGAGAGAACGGACATCCCCCCCTCTCTGGTTGTGTTGTCAGAGATAAGAAGCCGACGGAGACATGTGCTATTCTTAGATGTGCTCTCCACTGAGGTCACAAGTAGAAGTCTGAACAGTAATCATCTGAAGGAAACGGGCCGGGTCAGGTCCACAGAGGCCGCTGCTGGGGAACCAACAAGCTGTGAGACACGTCTGTTCAACTGATAAAACTAAAACATGTTTGATGGATGTTACTGGGTCGCCTTTAATATACTGTCTCTGTCTGACTGACTGTTTATATTGACAAGCTGAAATAGTGACAAACCATTAAGTGTGGTTATGGCTGCAACTAACAGCTGTGTTGTCGAACAACAGTCCAAACTCCAAAGATATTGAATGTACGATGATATAAAACAGAGAAAAGCAGCACACGTTACATGTTTGAGGAGCTGGACCTGCAGAATAAATGGTATTTTACTGTTTAACTGACTCAGTCAGCAACAAAACGGATTCATTTGTGTTCGCTGACTGACAGTCTGTGCTCAGTAGATTAAAGAGACGTTTTCTGGGACCTACTGTATGACAAAAGGGCTTGTTTAGATTTTAATAATTGTAGAAATGTCAGCAGATATTACAGACTTTGTTTGTATGATTAAAGTGTCAGCACACTTTTTAATATCACCCTTATTTTTATGCTCTCACTTTTTATTTTCTGCGCCGTGTTTCATCATGTTTTCTCCCGCGACTGTGAAATTACACGCTGCCATCACGTACAAACCTTCAAATCAATAAAACCTCAAATGTCGAAGATCGTTGCAGATTAAATTTTCTGTCAGTGAGTTGACTAATCGTTTTCAATAACAGCTCACATTCCCTTCACGACCTACTGGTCGAACAGCAGAGTGTGTTCAGTAAAAAAAGGACGCTGCCCACTGCCATCACACTTTGTGCAGAGAGAGGAGACTTCTCTGAACAGTAGATAATGGACATACAGGACATAACTTGGACTGACTTTGTCTAAATAAGAATGCACATTTTATTTTATTCTCTTTTATATATATATTGCATGAATGGAGCTGTATGCTCTCTAGCCACTGAAACTTAACCCCCTCATGCCTGTTTGAGTGGACGTCAAAAGGCCTGTTTGTGCTTGTAACACAAGAATGCTGAAATTCCAGCATCCCCTGCAGAGAGTAAAATACTCTACCTACCTATTTGGGTTGCAACTAACAATTATTATATTTTATTCTAAATAAATCTGCCTCTTATTTTCTTGATTTACCAATATGATGATCACATCTTCCTGAAGTTTTCCAGTTCTCACATTTCAGGAGCCAAAGTATTCAAAAAAAGACGAATTGATAACCATAATAATCTCTCAGGCCTCAGCAGTAAAGCCATTACACACAGAGCACACACACAGCATGACCCCCGGCCAAGCCTCCACCCCCTCAGCTCATCCTTCATACTGCTCCCATCTGGTCACAGAGACAGGTCGCTGTAAACGGCCACGCTATGGCAGCAGGTTTGTCCCTTCTGTTGTGGGGTGTCTTTACTAAATATTTACTGGTGGTAAATATTGACAGTTGTACACATGTATGTTATGTGATTATGCTCGAAACAACACAAGACATAGCAGCCAGTTAATATTATTTAGTAGTCCCACAACAGTCAGCCCAGCTCGGCGTCTGTCCTTCAGCCTTTTTATTTCACCAAGCTCTCACCAGCCACTAAAAGTCAGTCCCAGATTTACTCTTGTTCAGCAGCTTCCTGCTCGGTCACTCTCTCCTTTTCTCTTACAAGCTTTTGTCCACGTCCTCTTTGTTGTTTTTGCCTCTGACATTATGTCCACAGAAGCTCCTGTTCTGGCACGACACCGGCTCTACTCCCTGTCAGCATTCACCCAGCGATTTTTAACACTACTGTGGTAAATGTGGATGCAAAAAAAATCTGTTGTGATTTCATTACTTATGATCATAAAACTAGCGAGCGACCAGCTAATATTACTTAGCAGTCCCACAACAAGACGTCCAGCTTTCAGCCTTTTTTATTTCACCAAGCTCTCACCAACGTCAACGCCAGTTGTCAACTGTCATTGTATTCATAGAGGCTGCTGAAAACGGTTACATTGCCTGCTTGCCCAGCTCATGTTCTGGCACGACACCGTCTGTATTCACCCTGTAAACCTCCTCCTCTTCTTCCCGGTGATCTAAAACATCTGAAACATTAACACTACCCTGGTGTTCTGAGAGCTTTAAAAAAACCCATTAGCTAACAGCAGCTACAGTTTACTTCACTGTCCATCAGAAAACTCTGTAAATCACAGAGAGCAAACAAAACACGCTGTTATCTGATTAGCTGATTATCTGATTATCTGATTAGCTGTATCAGTACAGGAGATGAGTGGGTTCATAACATTACCACACTGCATGTCCTGTGTGTACAGTAGGTAACTGGATTAAGCTCAGATTCCTACAGATCAGACAGATGCTGCAGGCAGAGAACAGGCCTATTATGATTTAAAGCACATGTGAGCAGATGTTTGAAAGGTTTCCCCTCCCCTCCTCCATCAGTGTGGAAGTATGTCAGGTCCTCCAGCAGCAGGCGTGGATAAATCAGACACAGCTCGGCCTGTGAGATCAAGGCTGAAGATCTGACATCACACTATGAGAGGAGATCTAATGTAAAGTATACAAACAGCTGCAGCTCTGTGGGTGTGTGGAGCATATCGATATGCATTGATCAGCTTTTAAATGGCACAGACATCCATTCACTGCAGTGGCGTGTAAGCAAAACAAAGACAAAAAAAGGCCTGAGAAAATGAAAACAACAGCATGTTTGCGCAATGCATTCACCAAACCATCCGTAAGCAGCTTATGTGCAGGCAGGCCGGACATGTAGGGGGGTAAATCAGCGTGGACACGACACCTGTGGGTGTTTTTTTTTTGACACCATGGAGATAAACAAACTGACCTGACAATGGGTCCGAGCTGCAGGATGTGCAGCAGCAGAACCAGCGGTCTGTCCCTGCTCAGGTCCCGGTGGATGAAGGTGAGAGTCAGCTGGACGAGCACGGACGGTACGAGCGTGAAGAGGAGCGTGAGCCCCTGCCAGATTTGGTCTCCAGCTGAGCGGTACGTGGAGCTGAGGTACAGAGCTGCCGTGGTCTCGGCCGTGAACAGAGACACCGACACAAAGATGGAACTGGGGAGTCGCATCCTCACTCACTCCGCCATTTGGGGACTCCTGCGGCGCGCTGCTTCGCTCGGGGTGCGCACATCCATCCACATTTTTTTTCTTCTTTTCTTTTCTTTGTGATTTAACCCCGCGGGAGAGGACGGCGTTGTGTGTGTCGGCTTGTACCGCCGCCGCAGCAGCTCATCTGAGAGACGAGAAGAGGGGAGGGGGGATGTTTTCACAGCTGAGTGCTGTCCCGCAGAGAGTCTGCGGGGGGCGCAAGAGCGCACGACAAGGAACGCGCCCTGCGGGGTGTCAGTGGATTCATGTCTGACTGTAAACACAACACATGAACTCAGTTTAGTTATTTTATTATTCACATGTTTAATGAGTTTTTATGTATTTAAGTGAATCAACATTGAGTAGAAACTAGTACATTTTGCATTTTAGCGCCCCCTGAGTGCATCATTGTCTAGCTCCTGTTCTGGCACGACAACGGCTCCACTCCTCGTCAGGATATTTATGAACGCTCCTCTTCTTCTTCCTGGTGGTCCAAAACGCCTGTGGTACAAACACTACCACTGACAAACTGAGCTAACAGCAGCTACAGTTGGCAGCAGTTAACTTCACTGTCCATCAGGAAACTCACATCCATTAAATGTGATCCAGTGTCATCAGTGAAGTAGTTGGTGGTGTGTGACTTAGTACTGTGAAGCGTTACAGACTTCTCATGGGTGATTGAACCCAGAGCACAAAGTTACACAGTGTGAGAACAAGACGTACGAATGACACAGATCACCTGGTTACAAGTCAGTGTAACATTAAAGGGCAAATAAACTAAAAGACACAAATAAAAACAGAGGTGAAGGGAGCAAAATTCAAATGAAAGTTATTGTCAGTGAACTGATTTTATTGGGTCAAGTTTTCCTCTTAGGAATCATTTAAAGAGATTTCAGTGTTATTAGCACGATCACCGGCCTATTTGTGTCTCCACGTTCATGATCTCATTTATTAAAATGAGGTTGTTTTATCCTTAGACTGTGCTCTTGGCAGTTTTCCACTCTTGGTGGTAAGTCAGGTACTTACCCTTGTTCTATGATGCATGTTTAAATAAACTTCCTTTCAGTTTCTCCTTCTGTTTCTCCTCCAGGCTGCATGACAAAGTGTTTTTTTTGGCAAGATACTCAACCCCAGATTTCTCCGTCGGTGTGTGAATGATTAGCTCCTAAATTGATGACTTGGCACCTTGCATGGCAGCTAATGAACTCTGCAGCCCGAGTACTGACAAAGACCAGACAGAGGGCACATATAACCCCCATTTTAAAAGCCTCGCACCGGTTAGTTTTAGAATTGATTTTAAGATTCTCTTATTGTTTTTTTAAATCACCGAATTGTGACATGCTACAAAAGTATGTACCAAGCAGCTCCCTTAGATCCTCGGCATCTGGACTCCTAGTTGTCTCCAGAACCTCCACAAAGAAGTTTGGTGAGGCCGCTTTTAGCTGCTGCGGCCCCCATCTCTGGATCTGAGGGACTGCACCTCTGTAGACATTTTTTAGAAACAACTTAAGACATATCTCTTTAGCCTGGCTTTTACCTAAGGTGCCATTCACTGCTGTGTTTTTAGGTCCTGATCACTCCCTGTTACTTTCATCTCTGGTGCTTATTCACTGTACAGTCTTACTACTTTTACTGCAACTGTTCTTAAATATGCTTTTTACCCATAGGTCCTAATTTGACTTCTTATTTGTTTCGTTGTTGTAGTTTTATGCTTTTTCCTTTTCTTCCAATGTTGTGGTCACAACTTGTTTATGCTAAAGTGGGCTTCTAAAAGTTTTTCATGCAACTGCTCTCTTACCTTAAGAACTGTTAGTTAATCACTACTTCTGTTTTTACTCTGCTGCTGTGACGCACTTTGGGTACATTCTGCATGAAAGGAGCTATAAAATAAAAAAGTAAGTTGAGTATAGGCTGTCAGTGTCTGAACAGGTGAAAGTAAAAGCACCTTGAGTGTCTGCAGACTAGAAACACATTAACTATAAGCATAAACAATTAGTCTCCTCTCTCAACCATGATTACTTTGCACAAGGTAATGGTTTCGTGTGAGCTAATGATGAGACAGTGTTTTTGCTTTCTCTTCTTCTCTTGTGAAACAGAAAAAAACCATATCACAATGAAACAGAGTGATGTAAGTGATCAGCTCTACAGACATTTGTTATCATCGGTTAACTGGAAATATTGTCAGGGATCAGGCTGGATGCTATAAAAAATAATGTTTTCATATCAGTTAGATGTCATTTATGTTCAGGTGTGTTACAGACAACTAAGAACAAAATTTTTCTATTTGGACACTTTATTAATAACAATAATCCTTGGACAGCTCGGATTGCTAATGCGAAATCAGCACACACACACACAACACACACCACATACACACACTTAAAATATTCCACAACAGGCACAGTTAGCGTGGGAACCTGCTTTGGTTTGCTATATCACCTTTTTTTGCGCCAAAGCGCCGCCCCAAAGCTTTTTCACTTTCCAATGTCGTCGACAGAGAGATCCGATCATATCCAAATGCAAGAAATTTGTGTGTAAGGCCTCATATTACATTTATTTAAAGATAAATCCACATAACTGAGTAGCATCTTGAACAGACGGCACTGGAAAGAAATTCATCTCACACCGACGCTTTTGTTCTTTGTCTCTGTCACAAACCTACAGTCTAACATCAGAGGTTTTTTTTACCAGGGTAAGTCATAACAAATCACGACATATGAACATTTCAAAGATCCCTCATACGTTATCTAACACAGTTTGAAACATCGAATATACAAACAGCGTACCTCGTTTACCACACGGCGAGTTGCACAGTGCAAAGTGAGACGACACTACATTTCTCTAATGTCTGTTCTCTCTGCCCAACTTTTATGAGCCCAGTATCAAATCCCTCCGTTATATTTACTATTAAAGATTAATAATAATAATTTAAGTAATTTCATACCCTAAAGACACACAATTCAAAGGGCTGTGATATGTGACACTCAGCTGGTGGAGTGGTAGAAAAACTTTAAAGGCATTATGTGACACTTGCTTTTGTGTGACGTGGGTGTATATGCGTTTATTTTATTTTTTTAGCTGTCAATGGGTATGTGCATGTGTCTTTCTGACCTGAGAGCAGCGTCTTTGTACAATATGCTGCAATTTCAATCGATGGTACGAGCAGTACACTTTTCTGACTGCCAATACTTTAATGCAGAGGTTTTCAAAGTCTGAGAGACACGTAGCCTCTCTTCTACGCACCTCACGTTTGAAACCCTGCTTTAGTGCGATTTACTACATTGTAAACTGAAATGGGCAATGCTGCAGTCAGTGGAATAAATCTGGCAAAGCTTAGAAGCTGCACATCCACTTTAGTATAGACACAAAGATCAGATAATTTTTATTTCTGCTGCGACGGTACCAAACATGATTTTCAAAACCCCAAACAAACACCATCCCACTCCCATTTTAATCCACGTTCTTATTCTATTTCAGGTGAATTTCAGAGGGAAGGGGTGATGTTTGTTCGGGTCAGTGAACAGCAGTAAACTGGGGTCCATTCACACAAAGACACTAAACAGAGGGAACTCTGACTGGTCGGTTGCAGGAGGTCGACCAGGAAGCAACAGTCCCGGACAGGCCTTCAAACAGACTGCAGACACTGGTCACGGAGTGGGAGCCGTCAAACTCCTCAGTGAAGAGGAACTCTGCAAACCTTTGGGGAGGAAAGAGAGATGAGCGGTGAGACATGAAATAGAAAGTGACATTTTAGATTACAGCTGATGGGCAGTAGCTACTGCACCACTGAGGGCGCTGAGGTCAAGTCCCTGATAGAGTTTCATGGCAAACCATTCAATACGTGAACTTCATGGTGGCGCAAAAGGAAAGTTGGAAGATCACCAAAGATTCATCATTAATATTTAATCAAATTTTTCATGGCAATTCATCCAACTTTGAGGTATTTCATTATGGATAAAGTGCGACCCCTAGTGGCTCAACATTTCAACTTTGGTTTTGTTTCAGTGTTGGAGCTTGACCTACATGCCTCAGTATTTCTGAAATCTGTGGAAACAGAGAGATTTCTTGCCTCTGAGCACGGTAGATGTACTTTGAGTTGCCGGTGAGCCGATAAAGCAGGAGGAAGACGTAAGCTGCCGGCAACCCCGTGACAAATCCAGGTCCCTTCTTCAGCAGACCTTTCTGCCACACGAGCTCCCCACCGGATACACGTGTCCAGATACTGCGGTTTCTTATTGATCAGGTAGGCTTAGCAAACAGGTACGCAACACCTGCACGAAAGAATGGAGACGTGAATTCAACGAAGAAACAGCAGCTAAGACGACTATGAACATCTCACGGACGTGTACCCTGGGGCTCCGTGGCACCAGTGCACAAGTTCGTTCTCTCTCTCGATGGGCGCCCAGCTCCGCAGGCCAGTTACAGTTCTGCTCCTGGTTCATGAGGAAATCGACGCTCTGCCACACCAAATCCTTCTCTGCCCGCTGAGCAGGTCCTGGTAGCTCAGCAGCATCTGCAGCACCGATGAGAGGCCGTGGGCTGCACCTGAAAGGGAAAGGCGGTGCGAGGGGCTCACACATGCACCCACCAAATCCAGGCATGCAGGGAAGCACCATGCCGGACAAACACAACCGGAGGACTTGTTTCTGCTTCTTCTAAACTGTAACCCACTGTTCATACTTGATAGTTCTGTTTGATGGTTTGTCTTCCAACATTGAGGAAGTTCTTCAAGACCAGAGACCACTCTGTCAGGATATGACATTTGATCTAGGATTGTGAACTGTATATTAAACCATTAAAATAAGACTAGAATATTACAAAATGTAGAGTAATTAAGATTCCTGATACTGAAATTGATTTAGTCCAGTGATCTTGAGGATTCATCTAATCCCTGAGAGTGATCGGGTAACACAATGCTTGAGTAACTCTTTGTAGTCTTGTGATCTTAAGCCCCAGACAAGAAAGTCAATTGGATGATTCTGCAAAACCACAGTCCAATGCCGACGTCCCAACAATTCTTTCCGTACGATCCTGCAGAATCCTCAAATATGGACGTAATTCAATGGGGTCTTGCTGAGTAATGCTGACACATGCAGGGAAAACATGTCTCTGACGTGGATTCCTTTTTATTTGCAGCTTATGATGTCGAGCAAATCCAATTATAGAAACCTTTCAGGACAAGCAAACTGTACACATGCAGCACCTTTAACCAGGTGTTTCTCAGATATTTCTCGTCTGAAAAGTGTCTATGTTTATTCAACCCCTCGTCATTCTCAAAGGCTTGTTGTACCATGCAGAAGTGACCAGCGAGGCATGCTTACTATAAACT